>NC_056748.1:878168704-878468704 GCF_019279795.1 Protopterus annectens | reverse complement strand
TCCTGCAGGAACAGAACCAGTGATTTTGGAAGTACAGTTTGATTTTTTGTTTGAAGAGTGGTAAGGAGGGGATTAGAGTGATATCAGTGGGTAGCTGATTCCATATCCTTCCTACAGTATTAGTGAACAGAGAGTCACCAGCTAAGTTATGGGACTTTACAGATTTGGTCATGAGTTTAGATGAAGATCGAAGGGAGGTAAGATTATTGTAAGGGATTAAAAGTTGAGAAAGTATAGGGGTATTATAAGGTTGGTACAGTATCTTGTGAGCAATGGTAAGTTGGGAGATCAAAAGACAGTTTTGTAGCTCCAGCCAGCCTAGGAGTTTTAGGTTTTGACAGTGATGTGTTCTGAAAGGGTTACTGGTGGCAAAGCGGGCAATGCTATTGTAACAAGTTGCTAGTTTATTTAGGTTGGCCTTCTTAAGGTTAGTGAAGATAGGTGAGGCATAAAAGAGGGTAGAAATAAGATGGGAGTGGGCAATGGTAGCTCTGGTAGAAGGTGTGAGAAAAGGTTTGATACGGTATAATGATCCAATTTTTTTATTAACAGTTTTGATGATGTTATTGATGTGTTGATCGAAAGTGAGATTGTTATTGATGGTTATTCCTAGCAGTTTAGTTGATGTGTCAGGAGAGATAACAGTGGTGTCATTGGATAAAATGTTGAAGTTTAATGGGGACCCTCGAGTGGTAGGAATGAAAAGGAGAAGTTTTGTTTTTTTAGCATTGAGGAGGAGGTGCCGTCTAGTGAACCAAGTTTCTACAGTGTTGAAGGTGGTTTGAGTTAGAGTGAGTAGCTCTGAGGAGGTAGATGCTGAGCAAATAATCGTGGAGTCGTCAGCATATTGGATGCAGGTAGCTTGTGGGATGATAGTGTTGAGATCGTTTATGTAAAGGGAGAAGAGAAGTGGACCGAGAATAGAGCCCTGTGGGACTCCAATAGAAACAGGCAGTAGTGAAGAGATATGATTGTCCCAAAGAATGGCTTGATGCCTGTTGCTTAGATAAGATGTAAACCATTTAATAGCCAGGTTATCAAATGAGAGGGATTTAAGGATGTTAATAAGGGAAGAGTGGTTCACCATGTCAAAAGCTTTAGAGAGGTCAATGAATAGAGCAGAGGAGAGAAGATTTGAGTTGCGATAGTTGTTGATAGTATCAACGAAGGAAAGGAGGGCAGTGGAGGTGCTATGGTGGGGTCTAAAGCCATGTTGACAGTTGGCTATTATGTTGTGTGCAGAGAGATATTGTATGAGTTGCTGGTGGATGCATTTCTCCATGATCTTAGCTAGTGGAGAGAGAAGGGCAATAGGTCTAAAGTTAGTATATTCAATAGAGTTACCACCTTTGTGTAGTGGGATGATATGAGATATTTTCCATATATCTGGTATGGTTCCCTCTTGGATAGTCCTATTAATGAGTATCGATATAGGGTATGCAATCTGCTTAGCAGCCTTTTGAAGAAAGAGAGAGGGGAGTTTGTCAGCAGAGGGGGTACAGGGTTTCAGTTTAAGAATAAGCTTGTAGATGAAGGAGGTAGAGATAGGGTGAAGAGTGAAGTTATGGGGGGAATCAACATGATTATCTGGAGGATAAAAGTTAATGGTGTTCATTTGTTTAGCAAGTGATTGGATGGTATCAATAAAAAAGGTGTTAAAGGTGTTTGCAGTATGGCTAGGACTTCCTGGGTCTGCGTTTATTGGGGAGGGAGTTTTAGCTGTACCAGGTGAAAGGAGTTTGTTGATCGAAGACCAGAATTGTTTGGGTTTATATAAATGGGTTTCCTGAAGTTCACAGTAGTAGTTCTTTTTGTCTGAGATAATAGCTTTCTTTGTAAGATTTCTAAGTCGGCAAAAGCGAAGAAAATCAGAGGTGGTTCTATGGTGTCTCCATTTGGCCCAAATTTTATTTTTGCTATGAATTAATTTCTTTGTTTCCTTTGTGAGCCAAGGGGCTATATTAGATTTCATTCTAATAGAGCGTGCAGGGGCATGTTTATCTAAAATTGAAAGGAAGGTTGAGTTAAAGAATGATACTGCTTCATTTAGAGGAAGTGATTTCATGAGGTTCCAGTTGCATGTTTTGAGATCATTTTGAAATAAGTCACTATTAAAGTTTTTGGTTGAGCGTATTATTCTAATGTTAGGGAGGTTTTGATAGTCAAACTTTTCTCTAGAGATATAGGTTAGGCAGTGGTCACTGAGGTCATCGGGCATAGTTCCTACTTTGTATGAGACATTAACTTTGTTTATAAGTATCCAGTCTAAGATACTCTGTTTCTTATTTGGTTTATTTAGCCTTGTTGTAGTGGTAATGGATTGAGTAAAACCATGTAGGTTTATATGACTGGAGGGATTTTCACTATTAATAATATTCCAATCTATATTAAAGTCACCCAGAATAATAGTTTCTTGGGGGTAGTTAGTGGAAACCCAGCTAAGGAAGTCTTCTAAGATAGGTATGTTTGTGCCAGGTGGTATGTACATACAGATGATGTAAAGAGCTTTTTGAGTATTTAACTGAAGTTTAACTATGATGGCTTCAGCACTGGAATCCAGGGTTGGGCAGGTTGGGAGGGTGGAGATGCTAAGATGGTTCTTAAATAAAATTGCCATGCCACCACCTTTATGTTTAGTACAATCAAGCCTATATAAATTATAGCCTTGGGGTATAATTTCAGTGTCTTTGGGGGTTGGCTTTAGCCAGGTCTCTGAGAGGCACAGAATATCAAAGTGGTGAATGTCTAACAGGGCATGTAAGTAGGGTACTTTGTTATTTACACTTCGTATATTAAGATGACCTATGAGTAGGGTGTTATTGAAGTTGGGGTTAGATACTTGAGGGGAGGGATTTGATGGGCCTGGGTTGGGGTGAATATCACCGTCTTGTAAGGTAGGAGTATTATGTCTGTGTGTCAGGCTGCTTTTAAGAAGGGTTATTTGTTTCATTTTTTTATCAGGGGGTAAGGCATAAGTTAGATGGTAGTGCCTATGGAATTTGGGAAGGTGATAATTAGGGGTGGAGGTTGAATTTAAGAAAGAGGAAAGAGAAGTATGGAAGATAGATGTATGTTTATTTATAAAGTCTGGTTGGTTTTTAAGTGGGTTTTCAAAGAAGGTAAGAAGGTAAGAAGAATAAAGGGAGGTAGAGAATAGTACTAAGAATATAACCATGGTTGGTAAGTATGGAGCCATATGTAGAAGAGGTGAGGTAAGGAAAGTTTTAAAGTAAATAGAGGAAGAGAGGATAAGAGAGGTAGAGGTAAAGGTATAAGGCAGAACAGGAGAGAAGGAAAGTGATAATAGCTGGATATGTAGGGGTGTGAAAGGAGAATGTAAAGTGTAGGTGTAGGTGTTGAGAGTAGAAGCTTATGAGAAGTAGGTTAATTGAGGTAGAGGAGAGAAGCTAGTAATAGGGGAGTAGGTTGGTATAGCAGTGGATAAGGTAAGGGGGGGAAGAGTGTGTGTAGAAGGGCGGGTTTGAGTTTTTGGCGGGAAGGAGCAGGATTGGTTGTAAGAGTAAGGGGGTGTGGTTAGGGAAGTATAAGGTTAGGACCCCTGGGGGTGGGTGGGAATTGGGGGTAGGGAGGGGAGCGGAGTGAGCCCACAGGGCGAACGGAGGGGGATACACAGAATCCAGAAAGGAAGGAAAAAGTAACAGAGGAAGTAAGCAAGTAGAAGGCTTGAGATAGTAAATGTAAGGGGGAGTGGGTCACAGAGCACTACAGAGATAGAAAGGAATGGAGTGAGAAGGTGAAGGAGGGGAGAATATGGAAAGGAATAATCAGTACTGTAGGTCTAGATGTGTACATAGTGACACCTAGTGGACAGAGAGGCAAGGTGCAGAGGAGAGTCACAAGGTTCTGGGGCAGGAAAGAAAAAACAACCTATACTACTGGGAGGGGGGAGTACAGGCTAAGTAAAGCAGTAGGATAAGGTAGCAGAAGAAATAAACAGAGTAAGGGGTGAGGGGGCTGCTGCTGGCAAGCTTAGCTGGGAGCAATACAGAAACCACACAGATATAAATGGGCAAAGACCACAACCAAATTAAGTAGACATACTCTCTTAAAACCTGAGGTAGTAAGTTTGTAGAAGAGTGCAGGGGTCCAGAACTTTTCAAAGGTAGTGGGCAGAAAGTACCCTCGTAGAGTAGGGAAGAGTTTCGCCCAGGCAAACAGTCACTGGGAAGGCAGGAGAATTAGCTGGAACAGTAGAGAAAAGAGGGAGATAATAAAATGAAAGTAAGTAAAAAATGCAGTACATTCAACATGAAGCTGTAACCAAATGCACAGATACAGTGATCAAATCCACTGTTCCATCAAATAACACATTGTAACAGTGTAGGTCAGGCAAGAAAATAAGCATTTAGGCAATGCACATTATATAGCATACTCAGTTGAGGATTGTATCAGTTAAAAACATATGCATATCCACAAGAAGAGAGTAGCAGCAGTTTGGTTAAAACACCAGGTAAAGTTTACAGTCTTTAAATATTGTATACAGTGTAATTGAAGCACAAGGTATTCCATCTAAAGGTAAAAAGAAAACAAGGGCAAGCACATTGCTCCGTAGTGTAGTGTAGAGAAGAGTGTCGAGTGTAGGGAGGCCCAGATGCAAGTATGACCCAAGGCAAGTCTGCACATGTGCGGCCACTTCCTATACAACACGCAGGCCCCAAATAAGAGAGGCAGGGCAGAGTACTGGAGAGTTACACAAAAGTTAGTCAATCCATGAAGTTATACCACAAAAAGGGAAAATAGTGTTGTAAGCCACCCAATTGATCTTCAGAGGAATCTGAGTGGGGTCCAGGAGGCACTGATAGGCCTAGCAAAGATCGCTAAAGACCACTCGCAATTATCAGTAAAAGGAATAGGCCTTGGACTAGGTGTCGTCCCCAGGAATATCTGTATGGGGTCACTGATTAGTCTAGCAGTAGTCGCTAAAAGACTACTCAAAAATATAAGTAAAAAGGACAAGGCCTTGGTCTGCATGTAGTCCCCAGAAGTATGTGTATGGGGTCATGGAGGCGCTAATTAGCCTAGCAATATACGCTGAACAGAGCGCTATGCATTTCCCACCAACAACAGTGCAATAGCCTCACCAAATCACCAACAGTACCTACAGGATAACTGGAATGGTTAGGCAGAGTGCTTCTGAGCATATAACTCAGCCAGGGATACAGCAAAAATTCTGCGTGTACTATTACACATATAGTAAAAGGCTAATACGCTAACACTGCTTAGCTATTACAGAGTAAAGGTTACAAGCACCTAGGTCGCGCTATAGTTGAGCAAACAGTGCACGATCCCAGCAACAGAACAGCTGAAATATCAGCGTTGGTAATCCACAATCCAAAAACAATTTACAGCTCAGTAATGTTCAGGTGATCATCCGTGTTCAGCAGTTTGTTATAAACCTCATATTAAAGATATAAACAACACCGCGTAACAGGCGACATCAGAAGAAAAAGCAATATACAGCAATATATATAAACAATATATGTTTGCAAAAATCTTTTATTATGTTTAGGTAAAGACCCATCATTTTGGCCCTCATATATCTTGGTATAAATCTTTTCAAAAATATCAATAATATCCTCAGTTTTAGAATATAATGTATTATTAAATTGTATTTCTGATATATGTACAGTTGTTTTCGATTGATTAATGATCCTTGCTAATGCTCTTGATGGTATTTGAACATTATTGGCATACCTCACTAAAGTCCTATGCTCCTGAAATGTCAATCTACTATTCTGAAGTAAAAAGAGATCCCTTTGACATTTAAACATTTCCATCTCTGTTTGGGCATTAAAGTTCTGAATCAATTCTTGATCAAGTAACTTTAATTTTGTTTCTAATTTTTGAATATCACTGTTTTGAATTTTCTTATAGTTTGAAGCTTTTTGCAAAAGGAACCCTCTTATTTGAGTTTTAACTGTCGCCCATTCGATATCAGGAGTATGCTGTTGATGCTTTAACCTATCCATTAAGTCTTTCAAGTATTTTGCAATTTCATCTATTATATCCTTCTTATTCAAGAGATTTGGATTAAGTAACCAATTATAACCTCTCTGTCGCCTTGTATCCTTTAAATCTTTAGCAAAACTTAACGAAATTTTTGAGTGATCTGATAGATAACGAGTATGTATAACAACTACAGGTTCTAAGTTAATTAATGATTTTGATATCAAGAAGAAATCTATTCTAGACCACATTTTATGGCATGGTGAATAAAAGGTATACTTATTTGTGTTATTAATATTATTTGAATAATGAAAGGGGTCATATAATTGAAAATCTTCCTTAAAATCATTCAATGCTAATCCAGCCTGCTTATTAAATGCTCTTTGTGGACAAGATCTATCCAATTTCGGATTTTGGTAAGTATTCCAGTCCCCACCCACAATAAAATAATAACCATCATATTGTGTTAAGATTGAATATAATGATGTTATAAAGCTTTGTTGGTCATTGCAGGGCGCATAGATATTTAGAAGTATAATAGGCTTATCAAATGCATTGTTCGATAGAATAACATAACACCATCGCCCATTTTTGTCTGCTTTAGAATCTAGAATCTTGTCTTTGTATTGATTCTTAATAATTATAGCTACCCCAGCACAGTTTGTCTTACCTTCTGATGCCACTACTTCTCTGATCCAGTTCTTTTTTTAATATCAGCCCATTGGTCCTTCATTAAATGTGTTTCTTGCAGAAATACAAACAATGCTTTATCCTGTAACAATATGTGTAGCAATAGTTTCCTCTTCTTTCTGGAGCCCTTTAACATTCCATGAGTCTAACTCCCACATACACAGGTCTATCTGCACAATGATAGTTTAAGAGGGAAAACATAAAATAGATATGTACTAACTGCATAATATACATAATCTGGAAGCATTTTCTACATCCTGTCCCAAACCAGTGCTTACCCACTTTACCCCCGGACCAGGACATATATAAGTCTTGTATGACACAAAAATATGAGAAGGGTTAAACAAACTAACACATTTAAAAGCATCATATAATAAAATTTAAAACATTTCCTAGACTTACAACCTATATATTCTAACTTAGCTACGACAAAGTTTAAACTAAAACAAATCTAATTTAGAAGATATTATTACCATTAAAAGGAAAATTTTAATAAGTTGATTAGCTATTTATTCCTAACCCAAATACATAATTTGTTTCAGTCATTATATATATACCACTTTTAGAGAGAAGAAAAAAAAAATCCATACTACATTATAATCCTATACCAAAACACAATACCTCTAACTACTAACACCTATAATTATATAATTGAACTATCAGAGTTTTGTGTTTACATATTTCAGTTCCTAACTAAAATAACATTAATTATCAGATTTAAACAACACAGTAATGACTATCTTAACAGTTATATTCATATAAACATTACTAAACCCTGCACCCTCTGTAACTAGTGTAAAATCAAGATTTTATTCAAAGCTAAAAGAAAAAGCAAAAAAATATGTTATTATGTGCTTAAAGTACATACTATAATGTTATTCACTTTAAAAAAGAACATTAATGTGTTTATATCAGTTCTCCTCAGTTTCTCAAGCCTGGAAACCATGTATAATACTCGCGACGGGGGACCGCTTTAACAGCCGGACCACAGGAAGTGTCGCATCGAAATCCACACCCTCGGCTGCATTCTAGGCATTTCCTGTTTTCAACTCGACTAAAACAGTTCGTAGAGGCCATAAAAGTTCGGATAACAGCCACAGGAACCTCGGACTATCTAAAACAAACAGTTTTATTGCTTTTACAGAGGCCTAAATGATTTAAGAAGAAAAAGGATTACCCAGACCTCAAAGCACAGTACACAATGGATCCGACCTCAGGAGCATGTCAGTCCCAACGGAAGTTTATTTCAAGCCTCTGATGCAGGTAAACCTTTAAAAACTTTTAGAAACAGTTTTTTTTGCCTCATTTTTGGTAGAAACAGAGTATTTAGTCCCATCCATTATAAATGTAAGCACATTAGGGTATTTCATTTGGAATTTAATTTGTTTGTCAATAAGAAATTTACAGTATGCAGATAAAGACTATCTAGCTTGCCTGACTTGCAGAGGTAAATCCTGAGCCAGAGATATTTTATTATTTTCCACATAACATAGCCACCACTTTTTTTGCAGCAAAAAGTATTTTGCTGACATCCTGAAAGTTCAATATTTTAACATACACAGGTCTAGGAGTGTTAGATGCTTGTACCTCTCTCAGAGCTCTGTGTGCTCTTTCAATAACAATTTGTTTCACCCCATAAGAATCATTTAACAGCACTTCAAATATTTGTGTTATAGTTGGAATTAGCTCATTATACTGAATGTATTCAGGGATCCCTCTAATAATGATGTTATTTCTCCTAGACCTTGCTTCTAAGTCAGTAATTTTGCTTTGCATGGCTTGTATATCCACATCATGTACATTTGTTTTTTTTTTCCAGCAAAACTACTTTGTCATCAGTTTCAGAAATTCGAGTCTCTGTCTTATCCATTCTCTCAAGCAACTGATTACATAAAATTCCAAAAGTTTGTATTTCAGAAGTCAATTCTTTTAGGGCTTCTTGTATAGGTAACAAAGCATGTTTGATATCTTCCATGTTCAGTGGTTGATCAGTTTTAGATCTAGTCCCTGGCTTCTGATGTTCCTGTTGTCTAGTAATTCTTTGTTTTTTAGCAATCACATCTTTTTCTGGTGACTGTAATTCCGAGAGCTTTGTTTTAGTAGTACTTGTTTCCATGTTTTTTTCTTCTTGTGACATTTTTTCCCAAAACAGAGAGGTAAAGTAAAGAAAGCACACAGTCCTTTGTTTGCTTCTCTCTTCAGAGCTAGCTAATCCCTTGTAATCCTGTTAGATAAATACTTTTTTCCATGGTTTTCTTCCTGTTGCAGATTAAGTGTAGTTGTATCTTTCTTATTGTTGATTTGATGTTAAAACCTCTTGGTATCGACTCAGGGTTTAGATTTTTCTCAGGTTAAATGAAGAGCTGCAGTTCAGCAGTGTTTACAGAATGGCAGCCATCTTTGAATCAGCTTTTTGTGTTTTTATCTGATTGGCACGAGGGTTTAGCTTTAGAGAAGTCTTTCATCTTGCTGGTATTCTAAAACCATTTGGAAATACGAAGCTTATATAAGTATATTTTTGTACTTGCTCTGTTTCAGTGATATGTAATAATTCTGTACTGCATTTATTTATTAGCTTTAATTTATCACTGAATTTCACCCTGCACTTGTTAAAGAAACTCCATCTGCTTGTACTGTGCGGCTCTTAGGTTGTTGTTTTAATGCATTCTGCAAAAGCTGTTCTGCGTTTCTATTTACCACCATATTTTAATGTTTTGCATAGTTTCTGTGTGTTGTGAACATTTATCAGGGTTAGTGAGCTTATTTCCAAGGATTCTTGAAATTGCAGGAATCATTAATTCTGTTCTATCTCTGTCTCCGTTTTATTTACGTGGGAACTAGTGGTCAAAAGCTTTTTGTGTTTTAATCTGATTGGCCTGAGGGTTTAACTTTTATATAGGTGGCAACTACTGGTTAATAGCTTTTTGTGTACTGCTTTTTTCTTTGGTTGAATTCATCACTTTTTCAGCCTACATTTGTTAAAGAATCTCCATCTGCTTTTTAGTGGTCTGCTCTTAGGTTGTTGTTTTAACAATATTCTGCAAAAACTGTTCTGAGTTTCTATTTCTCAGAACATTTCAAAGTTTGGTAATGTTTTGTGTGTTCTCAACATTTATTAGGGTTAGCAAACTTATTTCCAAGCATTCTTGATATTGCAGGATTTTGTAATTCTGTTCTGTCTCTGTCTCCATTTTATACAGGTGGGAACTACTGGTCAATAGCTTTTGTGTTTTTATCTGATTGGCCTGAGGGTTTAACTTTAGAAAAGTCTTTCATATTGCTGGTTTAAAGGAATTAAATTTTGTAAGACTCTGCTTAGAGCTTCTTTCTGCCCATGGCTACAAGATTTCAGTTACTTTTAAGCCATCTGGAAATACAAAGCTGATATAAGTACATTTTAGAACTTGCTCTCACTGTTTCAGTGAAATTAATACTTCTGTACAGCATTTATTTCTTTGGTTGAATTCATCACTGTCTTTCAGACTGCAATTGTTAATGAAACTCCATCAGCTTTTTACTGTACTGCTCTTAGCTTGTTGTTTTAACAGTATTTTGCAAAAGCTGTTCTGATATTACATTTCTCAGTATATTTCTAAGTTTTGCACAGTTTTTCTGTACTGGGAACATTTCTCAGGGTTGGTGAACTTATTTCCAAAGATTCTTGATATTTCAGGAATCCTTAATGCTATTCTCTCTCTCTGTCTCCATTGCATTTAGGTGAGAACTTCTGGTAAATAGCTTTTTGTGTTTTTATCTGATTGACACGAGGGTTTAGATTTAAATAAGTCTATCATATTGCTGGTATTCTAGAACCATCTGGAAATACAAAGATTATATAAGTATATTTTTGTACTTGCTCTGTTTCACTGAGATTTAATAATTCTGTACTGTATTTATTTATTAGCTTTAATTTATCACTGAATTTCACCCTACACTTGTTAAAGAAACTCCATCTGCTTGTACTGTGCGGCTCTTAGGTTGTCGTTTTAATGCATTCTGCAAAAGCTGTTCTGCATTTCTATTTAGCACCATATTTTAATGTTTTGCATAGTTTCTGTGTGTTGTGAACATTTATCAGGGTTAGCAAACTTATTTCCAAGAATTCTTGATATTGCAGGAATCATTAATTCTGTTCTATCTCTGTCTCCATTTTATTTACATGGGAACTAGTGTTTTAATCTGATTGGCCTGAGGGTTTAACTTTTACATAGGTGGCAACTACTGGTTAATAGCTTTTTGTGTACTGCTTTTTTCTTTGGTTGAAGTCATCACTTTTTCAGCCTGCATTTGTTAAAGAATCTCCATCTGCTTTTTAGTGGTCTGCTCTTAGGTTGTTGTTTTAACAATATTCTGCAAACGCTGTTCTGAGTTTCTATTTCTCAGTACATTTCAAAGTTTTGTAATGTTTTGTGTGTTCTCAACATTTATTAGGGTTAGCGAACTTTTTTCCAAGGATTCTTGATATTGCAGGATTCTGTAATTCTGTTCTGTCTCTGTCTCCATTTTATACAGGTGGGAACTACTGGTCAATAGCTTTTGTGTTTTTATCTGATTGGCCTGAGGGTTTAACTTTAGAAAAGTCTTTCATCTTGCTGGTTTAAGGGAATTAAATTTGGTAAGACTCTGCTTAGAGCTTCTTTCTGCCCATGGCTACAAGATTTCAGTTACTTTTAAGCCATCTGGAAATACAAAGCTGATATAAGTACATTTTAGAACTTGCTCTCACTGTTTCAGTGAAAATTAATACTTCTGTACTGCATTTATTTCTTTGGTTGAATTCATCACTGTCTTTCAGACTGCAATTGTTAATGAAACTCCATCAGCTTTTTGCTGTACTGCTCTTAGCTTGTTGTTTTAACAGTATTTTGCAAAAGCTGTTCTGAGCTTACATTTCTCAGTATATTTCTAAGTTTTGCACAGTTTTTCTGTACTGGGAACATTTCTCAGGGTTGGTGAACTTATTTCCAAAGATTCTTGATATTTCAGGAATCCTTAATGCTATTCTCTCTCTCTGTCTCCATTGCATTTAGGTGAGAACTTCTGGTAAATAGCTTTTTGTGTTTTTATCTGATTGACACGAGGGTTTAGATTTAAATAAGTCTATCATATTGCTGGTATTCTAGAACCATCTGGAAATACAAAGATTATATAAGTATGTTTTTGTACTTGCTCTGTTTCACTGAGATTTAACAATTCTGTACTGCATTTATTTATTAGCTTTAATTTATCATTGAATTTCACCCTACACTTGTTAAAGAAACTCCATCTGCTTGTACTGTGCAGCTCTTAGGTTGTCGTTTTAATGCATTCTGCAAAAGCTGTTCTGCATTTCTATTTACCACCATATTTTAATGTTTTGCATAGTTTCTGTGTGTTGTGAACATTTATCAGGGTTAGTGAACTTATTTCCAAGGATTCTTGATATTGCAGGAATCATTAATTCTGTTCTATCTCTGTCTCTGTTTTATTTACATGGGAACTAGTGTTTTAATCTGATTGGCCTGAGGGTTTAACTTTTACATAGGTGGCAACTACTGGTTAATAGCTTTTTGTGTACTGCTTTTTTCTTTGGTTGAAGTCATCACTTTTTCAGCCTGCATTTGTTAAAGAATCTCCATCTGCTTTTTAGTGGTCTGCTCTTAGGTTGTTGTTTTAACAATATTCTGCAAAAGCTGTTCTGAGTTTCTATTTCTCAGTACATTTCAAAGTTTGGTAATGTTTTGTGTGTTCTCAACATTTATTAGGGTTAGCGAACTTATTTCCAAGCATTCTTGATATTGCAGGATTCTGTAATTCTGTTCTGTCTCTGTCTCCATTTTATACAGGTGGGAACTACTGGTCAATAGCTTTTGTGTTTTTATCTGATTGGCCTGAGGGTTTAACTTTAGAAAAGTCTTTCATCTTGCTGGTTTAAGGGAATTAAATTTTGTAAGACTCTGCTTAGAGCTTCTGTACTGCATTTATTTCTTTGGTTGAATTCATCACTGTCTATCAGACTGCATCTGTTAATGAAACTCCATCAGCTTTTTACTGTATTGCTCTTAGCTTGTTGTTTTAACAGTATTTTGCAAAAGCTGTTCTGAGCTTACATGTTTTGCACAGTTTTTCTGTACTGGGAACATTTCTCAGGGTTGGTGAACTTATTTCCAAAGATTCTTGATATTTCAGGAATCCTTAATGCTATTCTCTCTCTGTCTCCATTGCATTTAGGTGGGAACTTCTGGTAAATAGCTTTTTGTTTGTTTATCTGATTGACATGAGGGTTTAGATTTAAATAAGTCTTTCATATTGCTGGTATTCTAAAACCATCTGGAAATACAAAGATTATATAAGTGTATTTTTGTACTTGCTCTGTTTCACTGATATTTAATAATTCTGTACTGCATTTATTTATTAGCTTTAATTTATCACTGAATTTCATTTTGCACTTGTTAAAGAAACTCCAACTGCTTGTACTGTACGGGTCTTAGGTTGTTGTTTTAACACATTCTGCAAAAGCTGTTCTGCATTTCTATTTCTCAGTATAGTTTAATGTTTTGCATAGTTTTTGTGTGTTGGAAACATTTATCAGGGATAGTGAACTTATTTCCAAGGATTATTGATATTGCAGGAATCCTTAATTCCTCTGTCTCTGTCTCCATTTTATTTACGTGGGAACTAGTGGTCAAAAGCTTTTTGTGTTTTAATCTGATTGGCCTTAGGGTTTAAGTTCAGAAAATACTTTTTCTTGCTGGTATAAATGAATTACATTTTGTACGATTCTACTCAGCTCTTCTTTATCCTGTGGCTAGCTACAAGAATTGGATTGCTTGTAAAACCATCTGGAAATAAAAAGCTGATATAAATATATTTTTTGCATTTCTATGTTTCAGTGATATTTAATAATTCTGTACTGCATTTTTTATTTGGTTGAATGTATCACTGTTTTCAAACTGCACTTAAAGAAACTTCATCTACTCTAAGATTGTAAAACTCTAAGTTTCTTGCTATCCTTGACATGCAAGCCCATACAAGAACAATCAGAATCAATAAAAAAGTATCACCATGGCTATCAAAAGATACCAGACAAAAAATCATAAGAAGGAATAAAGCCAGGGTCTCATGGAGGACCACCAAATCCCCAAAGGACCAACTTTTATACAAACAACTTAGGAATGATGCAAAATAGTCCATAACAATAGACAAAAAAATATTACTGTCTCCTGTAACAGAAACACCAAAATCACCTGCAGAAATGTTGGTCTACTTTGAATAACCTCCTCCACCCAGGGCATTCCACTATGCCTACCCCCTTGACGTACACTCAAAAAACCTCCAAAAATGAGTCTAACACCTTTAATGCCTTCTTCACTGAAACTATTCAATCTCTCACCAACAACCTGGCTCCCAATAACCCACGTACTGTCAACCCCACACCCAAATCACATCTGTCCTTCAGCTTTCAACCAGTACCAACATCACTTATCAAGTCACTAATTAAGAAACTAAAGCCCATGACCCTATCGGTGGACCTCCTCCCAGCAGAGTATCTTCAGAAAGCTGCAGATGAAATAGCATACCCCATCTCAATACTAATCAATAGAACTATTGTCGAAGCCTATATCCCCTCCATATGGAAGATCTCCCACATTATTCCTCTTCATAAAGGGGTACTTCCACTGAAATCTCAAAGTATAGACCTATAGCCATACTGTCACCCTTGGCAAAAATTATGGAAAAATGTATCCATAAACAACTCCTACTCTATCTCAATCTGAACAATCTTCTAGCCTCTACCCAACATGGTTTCAGACCATACCATAGTACATCAGCCCTCCTTTCCTTTTCTCATACAATAAATCAAAATCACAATAACAACAAACTCTCCTCTGCCCTTTTCTTAGACCTTTCCAAACTGTTCGACATGGTAAACCACCAGTTATTACTATGTACACTAAAAACACTTGCACTAGATAACCAAGCAATTCTCTGGTTTCAGTGCTATATAAGAGGCAGACAAACTGTATTATGGAAGGGGAATCTATCCACCCTATTACCAATCACCCTTGGAGTCCCTCAGGGGTCCATTTTAGGGCCACTCCTTTTCTCCATTTTCATTAATGATTTCAATACAGTCATCCCAAAAGCAACTTGTATTCAATATGCAGATGACTCTACCTTTATCTGTTCTGCTCCCTCTCCAACAGATTTACAGAAAGTATCACAAAGCACCTTTAATAAGGTGGAAAACTGGCTCACCCAATGGCGGCTCCTGTTAAACCCAAATAAAACAAAGCTGTTACTCTTCACCCCCACTGGTAAAGTTCCTTTGCCATTACTTACCATAAAATCCAATAATGGAACCATAATTTCCTCAGAACCTACTACTAAGCTACTAGGTGTATTAGTCAACAATCTCAAGTTTGATGCTCACATCGACCAAACTATTAAGACAGTAAATAAGAAACTTGGCTCTTTATATAAGATTAAACAATTCCTTACTCCATCTGCTAGGACAGTAATTGCCCGAACCCATTTACTTTCTACACTGCTATATGCCTCTCTGATTCTTACAAATCTAAGTAAATCCAATCTAAATAAACTCACTTGCTGCTACAATAACACTGCCAGATTTGCCACAGGTTCACCATATAGACAACACCATTGTCTGAACCTTGTAGTGCTAGGCTGGCTAGAACTACACTGTCAAATTCAGTATAATCAACTAATAGTTGCACACAAAATTCTCTATCAACCAGAAATTACACCCATACTTAAAAATATCATCATCCCATACAGCAACATAAAAACTCTCCACTCCTCTAATAGAACGCTAGTTCAAATTGTTAAAGCCAACAACTTAGCTGGTGACTCTCTATTTACTAACTATGTTGGCAAACTCTGGAACTCACTTCCTGCTGAACTCACTGTAATCCCCTCTTTAACTCTATTTAAAACATCTCTTAAAAACACTTAAAAATACATTGGCTATGCCCTTGTACAAACCCTGACTAACCCCTTCACTATTTACCATGTATCTCTTAAAACCAGTCTTCATGTTGGAACTATCACAACCATAGCTCCTATACCTCAGCTAATTCAGATGTTAGATTAGTTATTGAACTGCTGAACTACAAAATAACTTACACGTCTATGTATAATTAAAATGACTATGTTCATGGATAAAAGTTTATAATTCTCAAACCTATTATATATTCTGGCATAACCAGAATACCATTCTGTAAGTCTTTCTGTGCAAAGTATGTAAGTGTCAAAATATGAATCTGTTCTTGTACAAAAGTATATAATTGTCATAGTCACACTGTCTTCATATATGTAACTAGGGAGCTTTTCTCCCTGGGTTTCCACTGAAAATGGACAAAAATCCAGTCGGACATTCCCGGTTAACAAATGTAAAATAAATAAAATAAAAATAAAAAATAGTTTTAACAGTATTCTGCAAAAGCTCTTCTGAGTTTCTCTTTTGAGCATATTTCTAAGTTTTACAAAGTTTTTCTGTGTTGTGAACATTGATCAGGGCAGTCAAATTATTTCTAAGGATTCTTGATATTGCAGGTATTCTTAACAGTCTACAGTCTCTGTCCCCATTGCATACAGGTGGGATCCCCTGGTCAGTAACTTTTTGTGTCTTCATCTGATTGGCCTGAGAGTTTAACTTAAAAAAATATCTCATCTTGCTAGAATAAAAGAATTACAGTTGATAAGATTCTGCTCTGAGCTTACTTGTGTCTCTTGCTGCAAAATGTTGATGGCTTCTATACCCATCTGAAAATACAAAGCTGATATAAGAGCCCTTGCTCTGTTTCAGAGATATTAATAATTCTGTATTACTTTATTTTGTTAAATTTATCACTGTTTTTCAACCTGCACTTGTTAAAGAAACTCCATCTGCTTGTTAGTTTACTGTTCTTATGTTGTTTTAACAGTATTATGCAAAAGCTGTTCAGAGTTTCTTTTTCTCAGTATATTTCTACATGTTGTAAAGTTTTGTGTGTTGTGAACATTTATCAGGGATAGTGAATGTATTTCCAAGGATTCTTGATATTGCAGGAATCCTTAATGCTATTCTCTCCCTGTCTCTATTGTATTTAAGTATGAACTTCTGGTAAATAGCTTTTTCTGTTTTTATCTGATTGGCATGAGGGTTTAGCTTCAGAGAAGTCTTTCATCTTGCTGGTATTGTAAAACCATCTGGAAATACAAAGCTTATATAAGAATATATTTGTACTTGTTCTGTTTTAGTGATATTTAATAATTCTGTACTACATGTATTTATTAGCTTTAATTTATCACTGAATTTCATCCTGCACTTGTTAAAGAAACTCCATCTGCTTGTACTGTATGGCTCTGTATATTTTTTTTGCATTTGCTGTGTTTCAGTGATATTTAATAATTCTGTACTGCATTTTTATTTGGTTGAATTTATCACTGTTTTCAACCTGCACTTAAAGAAACTCCATCTGCTTGTTACTGTATTGCTTTAAGATTGTAGTTTTAAAAGTATTCTGCAAAAGCTATTCTGAGTTTCTATTCTGAGTATATTTCTAAGTTTTACAAAGTTTTTCTGTGTTGTGAACATTGATCAGGGTGAGTGAACATATTTCTGAGGAATCTTCATATTGCAGGTATCCTTAACAGTATTCAGTCTCTATCCCCATTGTATATAGGTGGGATCTACTGGTCAGTAGCTTTTTGTATCTTCATCTGATTGGCCTGAGAGTTGAACTTTAAAAAAAGTATTTCATCTTGCTAGAATAAAAGAATTAAATTTTATAAGATTTTGCTCTGAGCTTTCTTGTGCCTGTTATTGCAAAATTGTGATGGCTTCTATAACCATCTGAAAATACAAAGCTGTTATAAGTGTATTTCTTGCCCTTGCTGTGTTTCAGAGATATTTAATAATTCTATATTTTTTTATTTTGTTAAATTTATCACTGTTTTTCAGCCTGCACTTGTTAAGGAAACTCCATCTGCGTGTAAGTTTACTATTCTTATGTTGTTGTTTTAACAGGTCCCTATCATAAGATTGAAGTTTTAAAACTTCGAATCATTAAAGGTCGAACCCTAATGATCGAAGTTTTAAAACTTCAAATGTTATAATGGAAATTGCTGTATAGCGCGGAAAGGGAAGTTTTCCCTTTTCTGCACTGTAGTGCAATCTCGGAGTTGGTATATTTAAGTAGCATGTGGCGTGGGGGGTGCAGAGGGTCTTACATCCCTGCTTAGAGCTTTTTTTTTTTTTTTTTTTTTTTTTATTTTATTTTCGAAGTTCCAAGACTTCAATCATTAAAGTTCAACCTTTAATGATTCGAAGTTTTGGAATTTCGATCATATGATATTGACCCGTTTTAACAGTATTAAGCAAAAGCTGCTCTGAGTTTCTATTTCTCAGTATATTTCTACATGTTGTAAAGTTTTGTTTGTTGTGAACATTTATCAGGGTTACTGAACTTATTTCCAAGAATTCTTGACATTGCAGAAATCCTTAATTCTGTTCTCTCTCTGTCTCCATTTCAATTAGATGGAAACTACTGGTCAATAGCTTTTTTTGATTTTATCTGATTGTCTTGAGGGTTTAACTTTAGAAAAGTGTTTCATCTTGCTTGTAAAAAGAAAATACATTTTGTAAGACTCTGCTCAAATCCTCCTTCTGCCTGACCCTACAAAATTTGGATTACTTTTAAATCATCCCAAAAAACAAAGCTCATATAAGTATATTTTTGCACTTGCTCTCTTTAAGTGAAATGTAATAATTTTGTACTGCATTTATTAGATTAAATTCAACACTGTCTTTCAGACTCCATTTGTTAATGAAAATCCATCTGCTTGTTACTGTACTGCTCTTAGGTTTTTGTTTTAACAGCTGTTGTTGTGTCTTTCGGCTTTTCCATGTTAGGGGTTGCCACAGCGGAACTCCGGTCTGCTAATGATTGGTAGTAGATTTTTACGTGCCGAGTTGCCGGCCCTGATGCACAACCTTCAACAAAGGTATGCCCATTCATGCATGTCTCCACACAGAAGACCCTCTAGCTGAGAATCAAACAGGACAACGTCTTACTGTGAGGCGACAACGCTACCGCAGCACCACCACCGCAGTAGGTTTTTGTTTTAACAGTATTCTGCAAAAACTGTTCTGAGCTTCTCTATCCTTGTATATTTCTATGTTTTGCACAATTTTTGTATGTTGTGAACATTTATCAGGGTTAGTGAACTCATTTCCAAGGATTGTTGATATCACAGTAATCCTTAATTTTGTCCTGTTTCTCTCTCCATTTTATATAGGTGGGAACTACTGGTCAATAGCTTTTTGTGTACTGCCTTATTTTTTTGGTTGAATTCATCACTTTTTCAGCCTGCACTTGTTAAACAAACTGTGTCTGTCTCTTAGTGCTCTGCTCTTAGGTGGTTGTTTTAACAATATTTTGCAAAAGCTGTTCTGAGTTTCTATTTCTCAGTACATTTCCAAGTTTTGCTATGTTTTGTGTGTTGTCAACATTTATTAGAGTTAGAGAACTTATTTCCAAGGATTCTTGATATTGCAGGATTCCGTAATTCTGTTCTGTCTCTTTCTCCATTTTATATAGGTGGGATCTACTGGTCAATAGTTTTGTGTTCTTATCTGATTGGTCTGACAGTTTAACTTTAGAAAAGTCTTTCATCTTGCTGGTTTAAAGGAATACAATTTTGTAAGACTCTGCTCAGAGCTTCCTTCTGCCTGTGGCTAAAAGGTTTAAGTTACTTTTAAGCCATCTGGAAATATAACGCTGATATAAGTACATTTTTGTGCTTGCTCTCACTGTTTCAGTCAAACTTAATAATTCTGTACTACATTTATTTCTTTGGTTGAATTTATCACTGTCTTTCGGACTGCATTTGTTAATGAAACTCCATCTGTTTTTTACTGTACTACTCTTAGCTTGTTGTTTTAACACTATTCTGCAAAAGTTATTCTGAGCTTCTATTTCTCAGTATATTTCTAAGTTTTGTACAGTTTTTGTGTATTGGGAACATTTAACAGGATTGGTGAACTTATTTCCAAAGATTCTTGATATTTCAGGAATCCTTAATGCTATTCTCTCTCTGTCTCCATTGTATTTAGGTGGCAACTTCTGGTAAATAGCTTTTTGTGTTTTTATCTGATTGGCATGAGGGTTTAGGTTTAGAGAAGTCTTTCACCTTGCTGGTATTCTAAAACCATCTGGAAATACAAAGCTTATATAAGTATATGTTTGTACTTGCCCTGTTTCAGTGATATTTAATAATTCTGTACTGCATTTATTTATTAGTTTTAATTTATCACTGAATTTCATCCTGCACTTGTTAAAGAAACTCCATCTACATGTACTGTATGGCTCTTAGGTTGTTGTTTTAACGCATTCTGCAAAAGCTGTTCTGTATTTCTATTTTCAGTATATTTCAATGTTTTGCATAGTTTTTGTGTTTTGTGAACATTTATCAGGGTTAGTGAACTTATTTCAAGGATTCTTGATATTGCAGGTATTCTTAAAAGTATTCGGTCTCTATCCCCATTGCATACAGGTGGGATCTACTGGTCAGTAGGTTTTTGTGTCTTCATCTGATTGGCCTGAAAGTTTAACTTTAAAAAAAGTCTTTCATCTGAATTTTCTTGTGCCTGTTGCTGCAAAATTTTGATGGCCTCTATAATCATCTGAAAATACAAAGCTGATATAAGTGTATTTCTTGCCCTTGCTCTAACTGTTTCAGAGATATTTAATAATTCTGTATTACTTTATTTTGTTAAATTTATCACTGTTTTTTAGCCTGCACTTGTTAAAGAAACTCTGTCTGCTTGTTAGTGGTATGCTCTTAGGTTGTTGTTTTAACAATATTCTGCAAAAGCTGTTCTGAGATACTATTTCTCAGTACATTTCAAAGTTTTGTAATGTTTTGTGTGTTGTCAACCATTATTAGGGTTGGTGAACTTATTTCCAAAGATTATTGATATTTCAGGAATCCTTAATGCTATTTTCTCTCTCTCTCTCTCTCTCTCTATTGTATTTAAGTAGGAATTTCTGGTCAATAGCTTTTTCTGTTTTTATCTGATTGGCATGAGGGTTTAACTTCAGAGAAGTCTTTCATCTTGCTGGTATTGTAAAACCATTTGGAAATACAAAGCTTATATAACTATATATTTGTACTTGCTCTGTTTCAGTGATATTCAATTATTCTGTACTGCATTTATTTATTAGCTTTAATTTATCACTGAATTTCATCCTGCACTTGTTAAAGAAACTCCATCTGCTTGTACTGTATGGCTCTTAGGTTGTTGTTTTAACTCATTCTGCAAAAGCTGCTCTGCGTTTCTATTTCTCAGTATATTTCAACGTTTTGCATAATTTTTGTGTGTTGTGAAAATTTATCAGGCTTAGTGAACTTATTTACAAAGATTCTTGATATTGCAGATATCCTTAACAGTATTTGGTCTCTATTCCCATTGTATATAGGTGGGATCTACTGGTCAGTAGCTTTTTGCATCTTCATCTGATAGGCCTGCGAGTTTAATTTTCAAAAAAGTCATCTTGCTAGAATAAAAGAATTACATTTTATAAGATTTTGCTCTGAGCTTTCTTGTGCCTCTTGCTGCAAAATTTTGATGACTTTTATAACCATCTGAAAATACAAAGCTGATATAAGTGTATTTCTTGGCCTTTCTCTGTTTCAGAGATATTTAATAATTCTGTATTACTTTATTTTGTTAAATTTATCACTGTTTTTCAGCCTTCACATGTTAAAGAAACTCCATCTGCTTGTTAGTTTACTGTTCTTATGTTGTTGTTTTAGTGGGTCACTATCATAATATTGAAGTTTTAAAACTTTGAATCATTAAAGGTTGAACCCTAATGATCGAAGTTTTAAAACTTTGAATCTTATAACTAAAATCGCTGTATAGCACTGAAAGGGAAGTTTTCCCTTTTCTGCACTGTAGTGCAAGCTCAGAGTTGGTATATTTAAGTAACGTTGGGTGTGGGGTTCATAGGTTCATAGATTAGTACTAAGCTAACTGCCCTTGCGAGCCATTTTAAGCCTAGCCAATTATCCCTTGTGAGACTCAAACCCTGAACCTTGTGCTTGCAAGGCAAACACCTTTACCATTAGGCTACCCTCCCAACCCAAGAGGGGCTTGCCCCCCTGCTTAGAGCTTTTTTTTTTTTTTTTTTTTTACTTTTTTAATTATATTTTCCAAATTTTCCAAGCTCCAAGACTTCGATCATTAAAGTTTGACCTTTAATGATTCGAAGTTTTGGAACTTCGATCATATAATATCGACCCATTTTAACAGTAATATGCAAATGCTGCTCTGACTTTCTGTCTCTCAGTATATTTCTACATGTTGTAAAGTTTTGTTTGTTGTGAACATATATCAGGGTTAGTGAACTTATTTCCAAGAATTCTTGATATTGCAGGAATCCTTAATTCTGTTCTCTCTCTGTATCCATTTCAATTAGGTGGGAACTACTGGTCAAAAGTTTTTGTGGTTTTATCTGATTGGCCTGAGGGTTTAACTTTAAAAAAGTCTTTCATCTTGCCTGTAAAAAGAATTACATTTTATAAGACTCTGCTCAGATCTTCCTTCTGCCTGATGCTATAAGATTTGTATTACTTTTAAATCATCCCGCAATACAAAGCTCATATAGGTATATTTTTACACTTGCTCTCTTTCAGTGAAATGTAACCATTTTGTACTGCATTTATTTATTAGATTGAATTCAACATTGTCTTCCAGACTGCATTTGTTAATGAAAATCCATCTGCTTGTTACTGTATTGCTCTTAGGTTTTTGTTTTAACACTATTCTGCAAAAACTGTTCTGCGCTTCTCTACCATAGTATATTTCTTATAGTTTTGCACAGTTTTTGTATGTTGTGAATATTTATCAGGGTTAGTAAACTTATTTCCAAGGATTGTTGATATCACAGGAATCCTTAATTTTGTCCTGTTTCTCTCTCTATTTTATATATGTGGGAGCTGCTGGTTGGTAGCTTTTTGTGTACTGCTTTATTTCTTTAGTTGAATTCATCCCTTTTTTGCAGCCTGCACTTGTTAAAGAAACTCAGTCTGCTTGTTAGTGGTCTGCTCTTAGGTTGTTGTTTTAACAATATTCTGCAAAAGCTGTTCTGAGTCTCTATTTCTCAGTAAATTCCAAAGTTTTGTAATGATTTTATTTTTATTTTATTAATTTATCATTTGTTAACCGGGAAAGTCCGACTTGGAACGAAGCCAATTTTCAGCGGAGGCCCGGGGAGAAAGGCTCCAGATGTATGTCTTTGTAACATGGGAGGAAACCGGAGCACCCGGAGGAAACCCACACGAATGCAGGGAGGACATGCAGACTCAACACAGTAGGCACCCCAGCCGAGAATTGAACTGGAGTACCTCTTGCTGTGAGGCAACAATGCTACCGCTGCACCACTGTGCCGTCACACATGATTTGTGTGTTGTCAACATTTATTAGGGTTAGTGAACTCATTTCCAAGGATTCTTAATATTGCAGGATTCCATAATTCTTTTATATCTCTGTCTCCATTTTATATAGGTGGGAAGTACTGGTCAATACCTTTTATGATTTTATCTGATTGGCCTGAGGATTTAACTTTTGAAAAGTCTTTCATCTTGCTGGTTTAAAAGAATTAAATTTTGTAAGACTCTGCTCAGAGCTTCCTTCTGTCTGTGGCTACAAGATTTCAGTTACTTTTAAGCCATCTGGAAATACAAAGCTGATATAAGTACATTTTTGCACTTGTTCTCACTGTTTCAGTGAAATTTAATAATTCTGTACTACAGTTAATTCTTTGGTTGAATTCATCGCTATCTTTCAGCATTTGTTAATGAAACTCCATTTGCATTTTACTGTACTGCTCTTAGCTTGTTATTTTAACAGTAGTCTGCAAAAGCTGTTCTGAGTCTCTATTTCTCATCATATTTCTAAGTTTTGCATAGTTTTTGTATGTTGGGAACATTTATCAGGGTTACTGAACTTATTTCCAAAGATTCTTGATATTGCAGGAATCCTTAATGCTGTTCTCTCTCTGTCCCCATTGTATTTAGGTGGGAACTACTGGTTAGTAGCTTTTTGTGTTTTTATCTGATTGGCCTGAGAGTTTAGCTTTAGAGAAGTCTTTCATCCTGCTGGTATTCTAAAGCTGTCTGGAAATACAAAGCTTATAGGTTCATAGGTAAGTAATAGGCTATCTGCCTGAGAGTATCTATAAGCCTAGCCTGAATGTGTTGGCTTTCGCTGCCCCCTTAGATTAGTTCCCTGTGCCTTTCTCCAGCATAGCCATTAGTTCCCTGTGCCTCTGTCCAGCAGAGCCACTGATGTGATACCTGGAATAAATTTTCTGTTTCCCATCCACTCGCCAAGGTTTCTCTTGAAGAGTGTTAGTGAGGAGCTCTGCCTAATGTAGATTGGAATCCTGTTCCAAAGCATGGGGAGTATCTGGGACAGGAATATATCCCTCCAGCACATCCTATTTATCATTGTGATGAAGTTTAGATCCCTAGAGTGTGTGGCTCTTTGGGATTTGTTTTTTTTTTTAAGGTGGAGCATGTCCATTAATTCTGAGTTAGACATGGCCTTGTATGTCAAGCAGAGATGACCTCTGAGTAAGCGGTATGCAACAGAGTACAGCTGGAGTTTCTTCAGTTGGGCTGCATAGGGCATCTGTTTGAGGCCCATAATCCTCTTGGTGAGGTACTTCTGTGGTCTTTCCAGCTGTTGCAGGTGTCTTGTAAGGTACATCCCAAATGGGGTGTTGTTCTCTATGATGAGTCTGATGAGTGATAAGTAGAGGGGCACAATAACCTCTTTTGTTCTAGATGTGAACCCTTTTGTAATTAGGTGGGCCACATAGAAGTATTTTCTAACCACCTTGGCAATATGATTATCAAAGGAGAGATTACTATCTACTTGGGTCCCCAGATCCCTTATTATATTTTCTGTATTTGGGGGACTACCACGTATGTGGTAGTTCACAGGTACTTTGCTTTTTCCAAAGGGGATGACTATGCACTTTTTGGCATTTAGCTTGAGGCCATGATTTTGACACCAGGTATCCATCTCAGTGAGACCCTTCTGGAGGATGTCTGCATCAGCTGGAGAGTCAATTATGGCCCCCAGTTTGCAGTCGTCTGTGAACTTGGTCAGCCATAGTCCTCCTGTGCTTGCCTGTACCTCTGAGAAGTATATACACTGAACAGGAGGGGTCCCAGGACTGAGCCCTGGGGACGCCACTTGTAACCAGTTTAGGGTCGGACCTAGAGCCTGCAACTTTCACCGTGTGGGTTCTATCTGTGAGCCAATTGGAAAGCCATCTCATGACATAGGGGTTTATGTTCAGGCTGGTGAGCTTGTCTATAATACCAGAATGGGGAATGGTGTCAAAAGCCTTTGCGAGGTCTAGGTAGGCTGTGTGGACCTCCTTACCCTCATCTAAAGCCTTGGTAACTGTCTCAAAAAAGTCCACCAGGTTTAGGAGGCATGATCTGCCCTTAACAAAGCCAAACTGGGTAGGGTCAGATGTTTGGGGGTTCCCAATGTCTTTGTTAATGAGTTCCATGATTATGCGCTCCATAGCCTTGCAGACCAGGCTAGTCAGGCTTATAGGGTGATAGTTCCCATGTTCCATTGTGGCTCCACCTTTGTGGAGTGGGATAACTGTTGCTGTGCACCACTCTATGGGTACCTAGCCTGTAGAGAGGCTGAGTTTGAACAGTATGTTTAGGTGAGGGGTTAGTTCATTTTGGAGCTCGTGTAAGATACAGACCAGGACACCGTCTGGTCCCATTGAAGCTGTGTTTTTGGCTTTTGATAGGGCTGTTTTAACCTGTGTGTCAGTGATTGCCAGGGCTCTACATTCTTCTGGTATGGTTATAGGCCCTTTAGGGGGTGAGAGGGGGTGAAGTTTTCACTAAACCTGTCTGCCAGAATGTTGGCAATATCAGTTGGTTCAGTGTATTTTGTGCCATTCTGCACTAACTCAGAGCAGATCTGAGAGTTTCCACTTAGGTTCTTGACATAGCTAAAGAATGCTTTGTGGTTATCTTTGGAATCCTTGGCAATTTTTCTTTCGAAGCTAGCCTTGGATGATTTAATGAGGGATCATAGTTTCTTACTGATACTGATCAGGGATGTCTTTCCTACTTGGGATTTTACTCTTTTTTTGTACTAGTTTCCTCCTTCTATTGTATAGCTTGTTTATGGCAGGGGTTCACCAGACTGGTTTCCTTTTCTTGGAGGAGTGAGTCCTGGTTTTTCTTGGGATAGCATGATCCATGCATTCCTGCAGGTGCTCCTAGAGTGCCTTTGCAAGGGATTCAGCAGCTTTGACAGCATTGTCTTTTAGCATGGGGGGCTGTGAACCTTTCCACCTTGGTTTTAAGTAACGTGGTTTGCTTTTGAAAAGTTTATCATGGTGGTTTCCTTGATTGGGGGTGGGGGCGGAATGTGGATATTCAGAGTGATTAGTCTATGGTCTGATCTAACCAGCGAGGGGTTGACCTCCAGTGTGGAAAACCGGTCGCCCATGTTGGTGATGACTAGGTCCAATATGTTGTCACCTCTGGTGGGGGTGTTGACCAGTTGATCCAGGGTGTTTGGGTTTATAAATTCTAGGAACCATTGGGCAAGGGAGTTAGTACTTGAGTAGTTCTTCCCGTTAATGTTTGGGTAATTAAGTATATTTTTTGTACTTGCTCTATTTCAGTGACATTTAATAATTCTGAACTACATTTATTTATTAGCGTTAACTTATCACTGTATTTTTAGCCTGCACTTGTTAAAGAAACTCCATCTCCTTTATGTATGGCTCTAAGGTTGTTTTAACACATTCTTCAAAAGCTGTTCTTTATTTCTATTTATCAGTATATTTCAATGTTTTTTCATAGTTTTTGTGTGTTGTGAACATTTATCAGGGTTAGTGAACTTATTTCCAAGGATTCTTGATATTGCAGGAATCCTTAATGCTATTCTGTCTCTGTCTCCATTTTATTTAGGTAGGGACTAGTTGTGAATAGCTTTTTGTGTTTTTTATCTGAATGGCCTTTGGGTATAATTTTAGAAATCTTTTTCATCTTGTTGGTATAAAAGAACTACATTTAACAAGACTCTGCTCAGAGCTTCCTTGTGCCTGTGGTCACAAGATTTGGACTGCTTCTAAAACCATCTGGAAATACAAAGCTGATATATTTTTAGATTTGCTCTAATCCTTCATTGATATTTAATAATTCTGCACTGTATTTATATATTTAGTTGAATTCATCACTGTTTTTCACCCTGCACTTGTTAAATAGACTCCATCTGCTTGTTATTGCACTGCTCTTAGCTTGTTGTTTTAACAGCATTCTGCAAAAGCTGTTCTGAGTTTCTATTTCTCAGCATATTTCTATGTTTTGCAAAGTTTTGCATTTTGTGAACATTTATCGGGGTTAGTGAACTTATTTCCAAGGATTCTTGATATTGCAGGAATCCTTAATGCTATTCTGTCTCTGCATTGTATTTAGGTGGGAACTACTGGTCAATAGCTTTTTCTATTTTTATCTGATTAGCATGTGGGGTTAGCTTTAGAAAAGTCTTTCATCTTGCTGGTATAAAAGAATTACATTTTTTTAAGATTCTGCTCAGAGCTTCCTTCTGCCTGTGGCTACAAGATCTGGATTGTTTCTGAAATCATCGGGAAATACAAAGTTGTTATAAGTATATGTTTAGACTTGCTCTAATCTGTCATTGATATTTAATAATTCTCTACTGCATTTATATATTTGGTTGAATTCATCACTGTTTTTCACCTTGCACTTGTTAAATAAACTCCATCTGAGTGTTACTGTACTGCTCTTAGGGTTTTAACAGTAATCTGCAAAAGCTGTTCTGAGTTTTTATTTCTCAGTATATTTCTAAGTATTGCAAAGTTTTTGTGTGTTGATAACATTTTCAGTGTTAATGAACTTATTTCCAAGCATTCTTGATATTGCTGGAGTCCTTAATCCTATTCTGTCTCTGTCTCCATTGTATTCAGGTGGGAACTACTGGTTAATAGCTTTCTGCTTGTTGCTGTGTTGGTCTTAGGTGGTTGTTTTAACAGTATTCTGCCAAAGGTTTTCTATTTCCCGCTATGTTTTTTTTCTTTTCCAAACTATTTGTGTGTTGTGAACATTTATCAGGTTTAGGGAACATATTTCCAAGGACTCTTGATGTTGCAGGAATCCTAAATTCTGTTCTGTCTCCATTTTATTTAGGTAGCAACTACTGGTCCATAGCTTTTCGTGTTTTTATCTAACTGGACTTAGGGTTGAACTTTAGAAAACTCTTTTTCTTTGTGATATAGAAGAATTACATTGTGCAATATTATGCTCAGAGCTTCCTTGTGTGTGTGGCTATAAAATGTGGATTGCTTCTAAAACCATCTGGAAATACAAAGCTGATATCAGTATATTTTTGCACTTGCTCTATTTCAGTGATATTTAATAATTCTGTACTGCATATAGTTATTTTGTTGACTTTATCACTGTTTCTCAGCCTGCACTTGCTGAAGAATCCATCTGTTTGTTACTGTAGTGCTCTTAGGTTGCTCTTTTAACATTATTCTGGAAAAGCTGTTCTGAGTTTCTATCTCTCAGTATATTTCTAAGTTTTGCAAAGTTTTTATGTGTTGTTAACATTTATCAGGATTAGTGAACTTATTTCCAAGTTTTCTTGACATTGCAGGAATCCTTAATTCTGTTGTCTTTCTATGTCTGTTTAATTTAGGTGGGAACTATTGGTCCATATCTTCTTGTGTTTTCATCTGACTGGCCTGTGGGTTTAACTTTAGAAAAGGTTTTCATCTTCCTGGTATAAAAGTAATATATTTTGTAAGATTCTGCTCAGACATTCCTTGTGTCTGAGACTACAAGATTTGGATTGATTCTTAAAACCATCTGAAAATACAAAGCTAATATAAGTACATTTTTGCACTTGCTCTAACTGTTTCAGTGATATTTAATAGTTCTGTATGGGTTTTATTTATATATTTGAATTTATAACTGTTTTTCAGCTTGCACTTGTTAAAGAAACTCCATCTGCATATTACTGCACTGCTCTAAGCTTGATTTAACAGTATTCTACAAAAGCTGTTCTGCGTTTCTATTTCTCAGTATATTTCTAAGTTTTGCAAAGTTTTAATGTGTTGTGAACATTTATCAGGGTTGTGAACATTTATCAGGGTTAATCAATGTATTTCCAAGGATTTTTGCTATTGCAGGAATCCTTAATGCTATTCCACCTCGTCTCTGTTGTAGTTAAGTGGAGATTTCTTGTCAATAGCTTTTTGAGTTTTTTTATCAGACTGGCCTGACAGTTTAGCTTTAGAAAATTCTTTAATATTGCAGGTATAAAATAATTACATTTTTTAAGACTGTGCTCAGAGTTTCCTTGTCCCTCTTGCTACAAGATTTGGATTGCTTCTAAAACCATCTGGAAATACATTTTCTAAGACTGTGCTCATAGTTTCCTTGTCCCGCTTGCTATAAGATGCGGATTCCTTCTAAAACCATCTGGAAATACAAAGCTTATATAAGTATATTTTTGGGACTTGCTCTAACTCTTTCAGGGATTTTAATAATTTTGTACTGCTTTTCTTTATTTGGTTGAATCAATCACTACTTTTCAACCCTGCACTTGTTAAAGAAACTCCATCTGCTTGTTATTGTACTGCTCTTAACTTGTCTTTTAAACAGTACACTGCAAAAGCTGTTCTGGGTTTCTATTTCTCAGTATTTTTCAAAGTTTTTGCATGTTGTTGATATTGCAGGAGTCCTTAATGCTACTCTGTCTCTGTCTCCATTGTATTAAGGTGGGAACTACTGGTCAATAGCTTTTTGTGTTTTTATCTGATTGACCTGAGGGTTTAGCTTTAAAAACATCT
The DNA here is from genome assembly GCF_019279795.1 of Protopterus annectens. Lineage (NCBI taxonomy): Eukaryota > Metazoa > Chordata > Ceratodontiformes > Protopteridae > Protopterus > Protopterus annectens. Next base: position 878,439,128 of record NC_056748.1, on the reverse strand, counting down.
TTCATTTTGCTGGTATAAAAGAATTACATGTAAGATTCTGCTCAGCTCTTCCTTGTGCCTGTGGCTACAAGATTTGGATTGCTTCTAAAATCATGTGAAAATGCAAAGCTAATATATGTATATTTATTGCAGTTGATCTGTTTCAGTGATATTAAATAATTCTGTATTGCATTTATTTATTAGGTTGAATTGTATCACTATTTTTCAGCTTGCACTTATTAAAGAAACCCCATCTACTTGTACTGAACTGCACTTGGGTTCTTGTTTTAACACATTGTGCAAAAGCTGTTCAGCATTTCTATTTCTCATCAGGATTCTTGATATTGCAGGAATCCTTAATTCTGTTCTGTTTCTGTCTCCATTTTATTTAGGTGGGAACTAGTGGTGAAGAGTTTTTTGTGTTTTTACCTGATTGGCCTGATGGTTTAATTTTAGAAAAGTCTTTCATCTTGCTGGTACAAAAAATTACATTTTGTAAAATTTGGCTCATAGCTTCCTTATACCGGTGGTTACAAGATTTAGACTGTTTCTAAAACCATCTGGAAACACAAAGCTGATATAAGTATATTTATAGACTTCCTCTAATCTTTCATTGATATTTAAAAACTGTGTACTGCATTTAAGGATTTGCTTAAATTTAGCACTTGCTATAAAAACTCCACCTGGTTGTCATTGTACTGCATTTAGGTTGTTTTAACAGTATTCTGCAAAAGCTGTTCTGGGTTTCAATTTCTCAGTATTTTCTAAGTACTGCAAAATTTTTGTGTATTGTTAACATTTATCAGGATTAGTAAACTTATTTCCATGGATTCTTGATATTGCAGGAATCTTTAATGATATTTTGTCTCTGTCTCCATTGTATTTAGATGGAACTACTGACCAATACCTTTTCTGTTTTTATCTGACTGGCCGGAGGGTTTAGCTTTAGAAAAGTCTTTCATCTTGCTGGCATAAAAAGAATTACATTTTGAAAGATTCTGCTCAGAGCTTGCTTGTGCCTGTGGTTACAAGATTTGGATTGCTTCTAAAACTGTCTGGAAATACAATGCTGATATAAGTATTTTTTTCCACTTGCTCTACCTGTTTCAGTGATATTTAATCATTCTGTACTGCTTGTATTTATTTTGTTGAACTTTTTACTGTTTTTCAGCTTACACTTGTTAAAGAAACTCCACCTGCTTGTTAGTGTGCTGCTCTTAGATGGCGGTTTTAACAGTAGTCTGGAAAAGGTGTTATGACTTTCTATTTCCAACTATATTTCTTAGTTTTGCAAAGTGGTTATGTGTTGTGAATATTTACCAGGGTTAGTAACCTTATTTTCAAGGGTTCTAGATATTGCTGGAAACCTTAATGCTATTCTGTCTCTGGCTCCATTTAATTTCGGTGAAGACTATTGGTCAATAGCTTTTTTGTGTTTTCAACTCATTGACCTTAGGGTTTAACTTTAGAAAAGTATTTTTCTTTTGGGTATAAAGAATTACATTTTGAAAGATTCTGCTCAGAGTTTCCTTGTGCCTGTGGCTACAATGTTTCACTTGCTTCAAAAAACATCTAGAAATAGAAAGCTGGTATAAGTATATTTTTGCACTTGATCTGTTTCAGTTAAATATAATAATTCTGTCCTGCATTAATTTATTTTGTAGAATATACCACTGTTTCTCAGCCTGCACTTGTTAAAGAAACTCCATATGCTTCTCACTGCACAACTCTTAGGTTGTTCTTTTTGCAGTATTCTGCAAAAGCTGTTCTGAGTTACTATTTCTCAGTATATTTTAAGATTTGCAAATGTTTGTGGGTTGTGAACATTCATCAGGGTTAGTGAACTTATTTCCAAGGATTCTTGATATTACAGGAATCCTTAATTCTGTTCTGTCTGTTTCCATTTTGTTGGAGTCGGAACTATTGCTCAATTGCTTTCTCTATTTTTATTTGATAGGCCTGAGAGTTTAACTTTAGAGAAGACTTTCATCTTACTGGTTTAAAAGAACCACCTTTTGTAAAATTCTGCTCAGAGCTTCCTTGTGCCTGTGGCTACAAGATTTGGATTGATTCTAAAACCATCTGGAAATACAAAACTGATATAAGTATTTTTTGCACTTGTTCTGTTTCAGTGCTATTTAATACTTCTATACTGGTTTTAATTAGGTTTAGTTTATCACTGTTTTTCAGCCTGCACTTGTTAAAGAAACTTCATCTGCTTGTCAATGTACTGCTGTTAGGTTTTTGTTTTAACAGTATTCTGCTAAAGCTGTTCCGAGTTTCTACTTGTCAGTATATTTCTAAGTTTTTCAAAGTTTTAGTGTGTTGTGAAGATTTATCAGGGTTAGTGAATGTATTTTCAAGGATTTTTGATATTGCATGAATCCTTAATGCTATTCTCTCTCTGTATCCATTGTAGTTAGCTGGGAACTACTGATCAATAGTTTTTTGTCTTTTTAATGGCTAGGCCTGAGGGTTTAGCTTTAAAAAAAAAGTCTTTCATCTTGCTGGCAAAAAAGAATTACATGTTGTAGGATTCTGCTCACAGCCTCTTTGTGCCTGTGGCTACAATATTTGGATTGCTTCTAAAACTATGTGGAAATACAAAGCTGATATAAGTGTATTTATTGCATTTGCACTTTTTCAGTGGTATTAAATAATTCTGTACTGCATTTATTTATTAGGTTGAATTTATTACCGTGTTTCAGCCTATACTTGTTAAAGAAACTCCATCTGATTGTACTGTGCTGCTCTTTGGTTGTTGTTTTAACACATTCTGCAAAAGCTGTCCAATGTTTCTATTTCTCAGTATAATTCAAAATTTTGTACAGTTTTTGTGTGCTGTAAACATTTATCAGAGTTAGCGAACTTATTTTCAAGGATCCTTGACATTGCAAGAATCCTTAATTCTGCTCTGTCTCCATTTTATTTAGGTGGGAACTAGTGGAGAAGAGAGTTTTGTGTTTTTATCTGATTGGCCTAAGGGTTTAATTTTGGAAAAGTCTTTAATCTTGCTGGTATAAAAGAATTACATTTTGCTTCCTAGTGCCTGTGACTAAAATATTTAGATTGCTTCTAAAACTATCTGGAAATACAAATCCAATATACATGTCTTTTTACACTTGGTATAACCTTTCATTGCTATTTAATAGTTCTGAATTGCAGTTATATATTTGTTTGAATTTATCACTGTATTTGACCATACACTTGTTAAAGAAACTCCATCTGCTTGTTACTGTGCTACTATTCGATGGTTGTTTTAACAGTATTCTGCAAAAAACTGTTCTGAGTTTCTGTTTCCCACTATATTTCTTAGTTTTGCAAAGAATTTTTCAGTTGTGAATATTTATCAGGGTTAAGGAATTTATTTCCAAGGATGTTTGATATTGCAAGAATCCTTAACTCTGTTCTGCCTCTCCATTCTATTTTGTTGAGAACTACTGGTCAATATCTTTTTGTGTTTTTATCTGATTAGCCTTAGGGTTTAACTTTAGAAAGCCTTTTTCTTTCTGGTATAAAAGAATTACATTTTGTAAGATTCTTCTCAGAGCTTCCTTATGCCTGTGGCTACAAGATGTGGATTGATTCTAAAACCATATTTTGTACAATTCCCCTGTTTCAGTGATATTTAATAATTCTGTACTGCATTTATTTTGTTGTATTTATCACTGTTTCTCAGCCTGCACTTGTTAAAGAAACTCCATCTGCTTGTTACTATACTGCTTGTAGGATGTTGTTTAAACAGTATTCTGCAAAAGCTGTTCTGACTTTATATTTTTCAGTATATTTCTAAGTTTTGCAAAGCTTTTTTGCGTTGAGAACATTTATCAGGGTTAGTGAACTTATTTCCAAGGATTCCTGATATTGCAAGAATCCTTAATTCTTATCTGTCTCTGTCTCTATTTCATTTAGGTTGGCACTACTGCTCAATAGCTTGTTGTATTTTTATCTGATTGGCCTAATGGTTTAACTTTAGAAAAGTCTTTCATTTTGCAGGTATAAAAGCATCACCTTTTGTCAGAATCTGCTCAGAACTTCCTTGTGCTTGAGCTAGAAGATTCGGATTGCTTCTAAAACCATCTGGAAATGCAAAGCTGATATAAATATTTTCACACTTGCTCTACCTGTTTCATTGATATTTAATAATTTATTTGGTTGAATTTATCACTGTTTTTCAACTTGCACTTGTTAAAGAAACTCCACCTGCCTATTACTGTGCTGCTCTTAGATGGATGTTTTAACAGTATTCTGCAAAAGATGTTCTGTGTTTCTATTTCCCACTCTATCTGTTAGTTCTGCAAAGTGGTTGTGTGTTGTGAACATTTACCAGGATTAGTGAACTTATTTCCAAAGGTTCTGGATAGTGCAGGAATCCTTAATTCTGTTCTGTCTCTGTCTCCATTTAATTTCGGTGGAGACTATTGGTCAATATTTTTTTTGTGTTTTTATCTCATTAGCCATAGCATTTAACTTTAGAAAAGTGTTCTGGTATAAAAGAATTACATTTTGAAAGATTCTGCTCAGAGCTTCCTTGTGCATGTGGCTACAATATTTCGATTGGTGTTAAAACCATCTAGAAATAAAAAGCTGATACAAGTATATTTTCTGCACTTGCTCAGTTTCAGTGATATTTAATAATTCTGTACTGCATTAATTTATTTAGTAGAATTTATCACTGTTTCTCAGCCTGCACTTGTTAAAGAAACTCCATCTGCTTGTACTGTATAGCTCTTAGGTTGTTGTTTTAATGCATTCTGCAAAAGCTGTTCTGTGTTTCTATTTCTCAGTATATTTTACTGTTTTGCATAGTTTTTGTGCATTGTGAACATTTATCAGGGTTAGTGAACTTATTTCCAAGGCTTCTTAATATTGTAGGAATCCTTATTTATTTTCTGTCTCTGTCTCCATTTTATTTATGTGAGAACTAGTGGTCAAAAGCTTTTTGTGTTTTAATCTGATTGGCCTTAGGGTTAAGTTTAGAAAAGACTTTTTCTTGCTGGTATAAAAGAATTGCATTCTGTACGATTCTGCTCAGTTCTTTCTTGGCCTGTGGCTACAAGAAATGGATTGCTTGTAAAACCACCTGGAAATAGAAAGCTGATACAAGTATATTTTTTGCACTTGCTCAGTTTCAGTGATGTTTAATAATACTGCACGGCATTAATTTATTTGCTAGAATTTATCACTGTTTCTCACCCTGCAGATAAGGAAATTCCATCTGCTTCTTACTGTACTGCTCTTAGGTTGTTCTTTTACCACTATTTTGCATAAACTGTTCTGAGTTACTATTTGTCAGTATATTTATTTTGCAAAGTTTTTGTGGGTTGTGAACATTTATCAGGGTTAGTGAACTTATTTCCATTATTTGATATTACAGGAATCCTTAATTCTGTTTTGTGTCTCCATTTTGTTTAGGACGGAGATACTGCTCAATAGCTTTCTGTATTTTTATTTGACAGGCCTGAGGGTTTAATTTTAGAGAAGTCTTTCAGCTTACTGGTATAAAAGAATCACCTTTTGTAAGATTTTGCTCCGATCTTTCTTGTGTTTGTGGCTACAAGATTTGGATTGATTCTAAAACAGTCTGGAAATACAAAACTGATATAAGTATTTTTTGCACTTGCTCTAACTGTTTCAGTGATATTTAATAATTCTGTACTGCTTTTATTTATTTGGTTGAATTTATCACTGTTTTTCAGCCTGCACTTGTTAAAGAAACTCCATCTGCTTGTCAATGTACTGCTGTTAGATGTTTGTTTTAACAGTATTCTGCTAAAGCTTTTCTGGGTTTGTACTTCTCAGTATATTTCCAGGTTTTTCAAAGTTTTATTGTGTTGTGAGCATTCATTAGGATTAGTGAACTTATTTCCAAGGATTTTTGATATTGCAAGAATCCTTAATGCTATTCTCTCTCTGTTGTACTTAGATGGGAACTACTGGTCAATATCTTTTTGTGTTTTTATTGGATTGGCCTGACAATTTAGCTTTAGAAAATTATTTCATCTTGCAGGTATAAAATAATCACATTTTCTAAGACTGTGCTCAGAGTTTCCTTGTCCCTCTTACTACAATATTTGGATTGCTTCTAAAACTATCTGGAAATACAAAGGTTATATAAGCATATTTTTGGACTTGCTCTAATTCTTTCAGTGGTTTTAATAAACCTGTACTGCTTTTCTTTATTTGGTTGAATTTATCACTATTTTTCATCCTGCACTTGTTAAAGAAACTCCATCTGCTTGTCACTGTACCACTCTTATCTTGTCATTTTAACAGTATTCTGCAAAAGCTGTTCTGGGTTTCTGTTTCTCAGTATATTTCTAAGTTTTGCAAAGTTTTTGTATGTTGTGAAGATTTATCTGGGTCAGTGAACTTATTTTCAAGGATTTTTGATATTGCAGGAGTCCTTAATGCTATTCTGCCTCCTTCTCCATTGTATTAAGGTGGGAACTACTGGTCAATAGCTTTTTGTGTTTTTATCTGGTTGACCTGAGAGTTTAGCTTTAAAAAAGTCTTTCATTTTGCTGGTATAAAAGAATTATATGTTGTAATATTCTGCTCAGTGCTTCCTTGTGCCTGTGGCTACAAGATTTGGATTGCTTCTAAAACCATGTTGAAATGCAAAGCTGATTTAAGTTTATTTATTTCAGTTGCTCCGTTTCAGTGATATTAAATAATTCTGTACTATTTTATCACTACTTTTCAGCCTGCACATGTTAAAGAAACTCCATCTACTTGTACTGAACTGCACTTAGGTTCTTGTTTTAAATACCACTGTTGGTGGGTTTTGATGCAGGGAAAGCATTCAATGAAGTAAGCTGGGATTTTTTGAGTACGGCAATGGAAGTATTTGCATTCTCTGATAAAATTATAAGGTTGATTATTAAGATATACAAGACCAACAAAGAATTTTAAACTGGGGGGGTCCTCTCTGATAAGTTCTCTTTGAGCAAAGGAATCAAGCAGGGGTGTCCTCTTTCCCCTTTGTTATTTGTGTTATAATTACATCCATTGGCAAAAAAAAAATAAGGAACTCAAACATTTAAGGATATAATTGGTATGGTAATCAAGAAAAGTTGGCTTTATTTACAGATATCATTTTATACCAGATAAAATCAGAAAACTATATTTCAATGCTATGGAGCATTCTGAAACAGATTCAAGTCTTTTCAGGATTCAAAATTAATGAATATAAAATAAAGACAATAGCTGTAAACTGTGTACTCACACACAAAATTGGTTCAGCAATACCCACAGTTAAAGGGACATAAAATGATGTACTTTGGAGTATGGATTAAAAAGTATTCTCTTATGGCAGCTAAGGATATGTGGGAAGAGACTAAACAAAAGATAATATAAAAATTGAGAAAATGGAAGCTATATTTTATGGCTAAGCAGTGAAAATGTTTTTAGTCCCTTTAGTTTTATATACAGGTCAGGCATGTTTTTATCAACCAGAAGAGCAGTTGTGGATAGCAATTACTAAAGAAAGATTTTATCTGGGAGGGAACAGGAAATCAAGTGGGATAAGTTAACCTTTTCAATAGGACAAGATGATTGGGGATTCCGGATTTGAATGGATGTTTCAGAGCTAAACAGTTAAGGGTCCTAAACATAGCACAAACAGAAAGCTATAATTCAAGTAGAAAGGGATGATGATGAAACCTCAAAAATAAGGAAAGACTGGGATTTGGATGCATATCCTTAAGGAGAATAAGAATAACCATACATAATATTATATTCATAAAGTAGCAGAAAGTATTCTGTGACCCAAGTCAACATAGGAATGGAGAAAGATTCTGCCAGTAGGAGTAACTGCAAGTTGGGGGTCCAGAAAATAGGCAAGGAGGCTGGAATTTAGTGAAGAAATGTGGCAAATGAACCAAGGTATTGGGAGCAAATAACTGGAGAGGGAATGGTAAAAGAATGGTAAGAGGCCAAGAATTAATTTGGACTGCAGTAGATTGCCTTTTATAAGCAGAGAGAAAGGAGTAGGGGGTCCTAATTAAAAAAAAATGTTTTAGTAGAATCTAGAACAGAAGCTGTTGTTAAAAATGGATATTTAGTGGGATATATAAAATATTGCATGGGGGAGTTTTGCAAGTTAGTAAGCATATCTTGTCTGCTAACAGATTTTGTATTTCAGTTTTTGTAAACTAGATATTTACACATCTTATGGCAACCCTTATTTTACTATTTGCCATGACATGTTTTCTTTTATGTCTGTTCTCAATTTGAAGTGGATAGGATTAGACCCATGGATTTAATGGGAAGTGGTACTTATTTATTTTTGTTTTGCAAATTAATTATTTTACTGGATACATATTTTAGCCATTTCACCCAAACTTTGTGATGTTACTTATACATGACTAAAAACCAGAAATGCACTGTGAAAGAGTCCAAATAAGTGCCACAGTTCAAGATGTTTACAAATCTAAATAGCCACGTTTTTAGGCATTCAGAAAAAAACAAACTATACATTAACGCTTAATTGAAATCATCGCATTTTTGTATTATCTACCAAATACTTCATCAGATGCAATAGAGTGAACCTACTAAAACCTCTTCTTTCTATATTGAACTTCATTAAACACATTTAAAAATTCAATTAGTCAATTAATTAATAATACCCCCAATATACATTAATAACAAAAAATTAAATATCTTCAATGCGTAAAAATACTTCCTAAAACAAAACACCTGGTAGTGAGATTTCTCCCTACCTAATCAAATGTTAAAACTGTTATGAGCAATTATAAAAATATATTGAATAAAACTGTTTGTAAAATCTTAAATTTAAGAAACATTCATCTAATACATTCCAAGGAGCTGTTTATATAATGCAAAAGTGCCATCTTTTGACCAGAATAATTACTCCCAATGACTAAATTCTACACCTCTAAAATAAATAACATTCTGCAAAAATGCAATAAATTACAATACTTTAAAATATAAATAAATAGCATTAACTTTTCTTATGTCATAGTTTTGCTGCCCTCAATTTTAATAGAGGGGCTATGGAAATGTTCTCATTCAAACCAGGAAATTGGTTTGCCCTAAGAGAAACATACCACCATAATTCCCTGTACTGAATTCTTTCTTCCCACAGCCCCCCTCTTATGTCATTATTCACATCTTCAAACACAAAGAATTTAAAATGAGCTTTTTCACATTCTTTAGAATGTTTGAACAATGCATTATTCAACTTTTTTGTTTGAATTTCATAATAATGCATGTACATTCTTTTTTTAAGCTTATGTACAGTTTTACCGACATAGAAAGCTTCAGATTCTTCACACACTGCAAGCTAAACTAAACCTGTAGAATGGCATTTAAAATAATTGATACTATAAATCCACCTTTTCCTACTATTTAAAAATATCTTCTCTCTGTTTGAAATGCAATTACATTGTTTTTTTTTTTCATCTGAGTTCTATAAATGTTTTGTTGATAGCATATCATAATTTTTTGATAAAAAAATGCAGCACTAATAAGTCCAAATTTGCTGTATCAGAATACTGAATTAAATGCCATAATGTGGTGATGAAGCCTTTCTGGCTGGGTATACTATATAAGAACAGATGGGAGGAATAAAAGTAGGGGTTGCAAAGTATAAAAGGCATAAGCCTCCCCACCTGCTTGTCTAAAATAGATTCCTCCACAAGTAAAATTATGAGAAGCTGTTTGGATAATATTCTTTTTGCTGCATTAACAGATAGACAGAGACAGGAGCTCTGTTTATTACATATCATACCTGGCAATCAAATGATTACATATACTTACCAAACAGGGAAAGACAATCCATTCTAAAATAATAATGGCATTAAAAGCTAGAAATCTAAACTGGATTTTATTCAAAGTAATGAGATGCTAAGGAGACTCACAATCTGATTGGTGACATGCTCATGAGCTGCTTCAAACAAATGAAGCAGCTATAGTGTGGGAGAAACTATACACGTCTGTGAAAACTGTAATATGAATCCATTTTCAATGAGAAAAAGTACTCTGAACACACACATTCCACAAGTACTTGTCAGACAAATCAAATACATACAACCTCCATTCAACACACACAAATTTGGTATGTATGCATACACACACACTATACATTTGTAAGCATATATTCTTTTATGTTTAGGTATTTTCCTTACATTCCTCATGTATACCCCCTGGATGTAATTACTCAAATTCCATGGTCTCCATTGCCACAGTACTCAATATCTCACATATACTATCTACAAACTAAAAATTCTGTTATAAATTAAGGAACTTGAGTGGCAGATAAAATTACATGCCATTGGTCCTAATGGACTGAATGAGGTAATTTCCATCCTGCCAATACTAAAATTAAAATATATTAAATCTTAATGAATTTATTGTATGGAAGCACTAATATATATATATATATATATATATATATATATATATATATATATATATATATATATATATATATATATATATGGGTTACATTCAGTTTACTGAACGTCCACTTCCACAACACGCAGTTCACCGACACTTTAGATCACCGACATCCAGAAAGCCAACATTTCCCACACGGTAAGTAACCGTTTGATCTACTTGAACTTTGCCCTTTACCCCCATGGTAGTGCATTTTCAGAGTTGGTATATTTAGTAAGGAGGGGTGGGGTGAAGCCCCCCACATAGTGGGTGTGGGAGGCGTAGCCCCCCACATCGATAGGTTTAGTTTTCTTCGGGTAGTTCCTTCTATCGGGATGGCCAAGTGTTTACTTACCTCATGGGAAACGTCAGCTTTGTGAGTGTCGGTGAACTGCGTGTCAGGGAAGTGGACATTCGGTAAACTGAAGGTAACCCATATATATATATATATATATATATATATATATATATATATATAGTGTGTGTGTGTGTGCATGTTATATGTTAATGCTCATCAGTTCCTTAATGATTAGGGAATCAGAAACCATGATATTCTTTTTTAAAAATCAACTTGACAATTAGATTGGAGAGAACAAGTACTTATATAATATGCAAGAGATTGCCAAATTAAAGGTGTAGCTGACAAGTGCTGGTAATGGATTAACTATGTATGTAATTATGTAAAATATCAGTAACATTTTCCATTATCAATATTCAAAAAAACACCCTGGATAGACTATTGGCTTGGCACAAAACTTTAATACACTTCCAGCAGCAAAAATAATCTAAGAATTTAAGCGCTTTCATTCCTGTATCTATGGTCTTCATCAGAACAACATATAACTCTTAAAATTAATTAACAGATTTAAATAGTGCACACTCAAACTCATGGGGCTCATGTAGACCAGTATCATCAGCCCAACCCAATCATGACAAGGAAGTGGCTACGAATCCATTCTAGCTGCATAACAAATAAAAAAAACTACATTATCACTTAAATAAAAGTTTTAATAAGTATGAAATAAATATCATATCAATCAACACTGGCATACTATAAGCATTTAAAATAATTTGCCAACATAGTTCTCTTTTCTGTAAATAATCATTCCATGACCCCCCATTTTCCAATTCTTAATATTACAAAAATAAAAATGTATGTGTAGGACTTTGCACTATATGTTTATATGAAGCATTTATAGTTTTATACTTAGTGATATCATACATTCTTTCACCTTTCTCTCCCTCTTACTAATGTAAAATGAAGGGCATTGTTGCCATCTAGCTTAATACATAACACCCCTAGAATTACAATTAAAATAGCTCCTTGCTCTAATCCTTTGCTTTAATACAATAACATATTCCCTGGCTAAAATATTAACATTGGACACAAATCTCACATTTAAATCTCCCTCATTTAGTTCTAAAACCCCCTGCTTGACCCTTATTAACGCGTTTCAAAAAATCTTTAAACATCTACCTCTCCTATACACAAAACAGGGCTTCACCCCCAACTTTTTCATACACATCAATATTTAAAAAATGCAATCCTCAATTCTTCTCTAAAATATTCCTGATACAGATGCTATCTAAATTATATATCATAACCATAGCCTTTTCAAACTTATTACATTTCACATTTATATAAAATTCTTTTATCCTTCTTTGCAATAATGAAATGGTACAAATTTCCCTCCCTTCTCTTATCCACTATGTTGCTCATAAGGGGACACACAAAACTAGATAGATACCCTCTACTGATTAACATCTCAAAAAAAAAAAGTCTCTCAATCAGAGACCACCCTGACCAGTCTCACAAACTGAACCTTAACAATCATCCTTTTTTGATATATGGGGTGATGACTAGTATAATGAAACAATAAATCATAATATGCCACTTTCCTAACAACACTGGAAACCAGTTTCCAATTACTAACATCTTTACTAATTAACACATCTAAATAATTAATAACATCACTATTGATTTCAATAGTAACATTAAAAAATGATATAGCATTATAAATATAATCTAAAAAAATCATCAATTTTGCATGGCACATAATGCCAAGTTATAAAAATATCATCCAAGAACCTAGTATAAAATACCCATGAAGTAGTGAAGGGAATATTAAATACGGATTCACTTTATAATTTCGAAATAGTGAAATACCAAATTTCAGTATTTTGAAATCATAAAGTTGAAGACTCAAAATCGCGAAAGTGCATAATCGTGAATTTGAATATCTCGAATTCACGGTTATGGCTTACGGTAAGTGGCGTGAAGTGTTGGGAGTGTATCATGTATGGATGTAGGTGCAATTGAAGGTAAGTGAGTGTTTTGTAAGGGTTTTGTGTGGGAGTTTGAGTGAATGTGTGTAAGTGTTGGATGTGTTGTATGTATATGTGTGATGTTTGTGTGTGTATGAGGGACTGTGAAATGTGTGGGTGTGTTTTTCCTTTTTGTGTCTGTGCAATCTCAGCATTAGTATATATATAAGTAGGGGGTGTGTGGGGGTGTGGCTTGCCCCCCGGCTTACATGTAGTGTAGGTTTGTTTGTGTGTGTTTTGTTTGTTGTAGTGTGGGTTGGACGATGTATGTGTTGTGTGATGTATGGTGTGTATGTGTTCATGACTGTGTGTTTTGCGATTGTGTGCTGTCGGGATTATGGATGTTCGACTTTATGATTTTGAAATAATGAAATTCAGTATTTCGAAATTATAAAGTGAATCCAATAAATACATATTTTTCTCCAACTGTGCCATAATAATATTGGCAAATGAGGGTGCACAAATAGAACCCATTGCCACCTCCGTCTTTTAACAAAAAAACTGATCCTCAAGATATAAAAAAAAATATTACACAGAACTATGTTCATTAACATCCCTGTCAGTAAGACCCATATCCGCAAACAAAAATTCCTGAAACCAATCCATACTGAACCTATGGGAAATAATAGTATAAAGATCCTGTATACCAATAGTGCTAAACATCAAATTAACACTAAAAGCCACATCCCATAGAGAGACTGGAGACACTATGCCAATGAAGCCTTTCCCAATGTTCCAAAAGAAACTGCTTAAGGGAGAGAGAGAAAAAAACACAGGAGGCAATTAAAAGAAACATGAGTAAGTTGGAAATGAACCAGTGACAGGGTTTGGGAGGTGGAGATCAACAGAAAGAGAACCAGCAATTTCAAAATTAATGAATAAATGTGGAATTAAAAAGCATCAATTACATTTGTGAAATAACTGGAAATATTGGATTTTTTTGCTATGTTAAACCTGTAGGGGACTCCAAAGCATATGTCCTACTTCATGTCAATGTTTGGAAGAAAATAAAGGAGAGGAGAAGATGAAGGATAAAGGTAACTAAGTAAAACAAAATTTGTTCCTAACAGTATTTTTATAATACATTACATATACTGCATGCTATGAAATAAAGGTTTGTTCAGTTATTTTTGTGTGTAATAGGGATTCTAAAGTTAACAGGTGCCCCTATTTTTTTCATTCCTTGTTCATTCTTTCTTCTTGTTCATTGTAAAGAAATGTAGGCACTGCAATGTAAAAATAAAAGAAAGTCTGGTATAAGTCAAACTAATATGCGTTTTACTTTTCTTTAGAGGAATGACTGAATTAAGACCATTGGCGTGCTCTAGTAGCAAGTTTTAAGAGGAAGCAAGTAAATAAAAGAACATCAATTATAATGAAATGTTTTCCGCTAGCAAATAAACGTTCACAGAGCAACATTAAAAGTCTGTAGTGGAAGGCAACTGCATATCTGGTACTCATGTTTCTATGGAGTCAAACTGATAAGGACGATAAACACAGTCAAGACATTCATTCAATGGCTAGGAAGTAATGTTTTTGAAAGCATTCAAGTTGTGCTCTACACCTGAGGGAATATTAAAGATAAAACAAAACAGGCAGCACTTAGTTTAAGTAGAAGCACAGGCTGCAGCATGTGTCTTAGCATGGATAACCTTCAATAAAAGTTAATTCAAGCCTATGAGTGTCGCTGTCAATCAGGTACATGTTGGTTCTGGGGTGTTCTAGGGTGCTTTTTTGTTTTTTTGTCGTTTTAATTTTTTTCATTTTTTAGTCTTACAATAAACTATCATGGTGGTGCAGCGGTTAGCATTGTCGCCTCACAGCAAGAGGTTCCCTGGTTCGATCCTTGGCTGGGGTGCCTTTTGTGTGGAGTCTGCATGTCCTCCCTGTGGTCATGTGGGTTTTCTCCGGGTGCTCTGGTTTCCTTCCACATCCCAAAGACATGCTGTAGGTGGATTGGATACTCTAAATTGGCCCTAGGTGTGAGTGCATGTGTGTGTGCCTGGCAACTCAACACTGTAAAACTCCACTGCCAATCATGAGCAGAGAGGTGATCTGCTGTGGCGACCCCTAACCGGGAAAAGCTGAAAGAGGAAGAAGAAGATGTTTTTTCATTAAAAAAGTATTGTAATATGTGACATACATTCAAATGGATATGCCAAGAAACAACTGTATAAAATATCAGCCTGCCAAACAGTACATGCATTTAACACAAAAGCTGAAACTAGGCATTTAAATAAAAGCTATTCTACATAACAATTGGGAATAATAACTTCTATGGAAATTATTAGGAGATAGTAAGGAAGAAGAAAATATACCTAGGGAGTGGGATAAAACTTAAGTGAAGTTTAAAAATAGGGTGGAAATAAAAGAGAGAGAGAGAGATATGGTTAAGAAATAAATAGACTTATTTAGATGGACTGACAAAGGTTAGAATAGGGGGTACTCACAGAACAAGAGGCAAAACTGCAGCATAGTAAAAAGGAAACAAGGGATATCTCAATAAAACATATGAGTTTAGAAAGACTACTGTTAAGCAGCTTTTTTGATACTAACTGAAGACCACACAAGCTTTTAGCACATTGGCTTAGTCAACAGAAGGTAGGAAGGGTTATTGCCAATCCTAGGCAGCCTATAACAAGGAAAATAACTAGAGATCCTGTATTAGAAATATTTTGGAAATTTTATGAAAATCTGTATAAAACAGAGAAATGTGGAAATCACAAAAAAGTGTAAATGCAAATGTTTATGGAAGAATAAAATATACCAAGGTTAGAGGTGGATGAGGCTTAATTACTAGCAGTTAGGATAGGAGAAGATGAGGAAAAATGGTGATGTATAACCAAACTACAGGAATGTCTCCAAGAATAGGTGGTATTCCTATGGATGTTTGAAAGTTGGGATAGAAGAATTTGATAAAGATCTGGAAGGTCCTGTTTAACATATTTTAAGAGGAGGAGGAGAAGCACTAACATCTTGGAAGAAAGTGGTGGTGGCTGTAACAACTAAAGATGGTAAAGAGGCATCAGATCCAGCTTCATACAGGCCAATTTCAATTCTAAACCATGATTATAAAGTGTTTATATCTATAATGGCTAAAAAATGGCAAAGGGGATGCCAAAATTGATGGATACTGATCAATGTGGTTTCCGTGGAGAGAAGGCAAACATTTGACAATGTTAATAGAACAATAATGATCCAGAGGAAAGCATTCAACAGAGTAAGTTGAGATTTTATAAGTAGGGCAACAGAGTCATTTGTATTCCCTGATAAAATTATAACCTTTAGGAATATATATGCAGGATCAGAAGCAAAAATTTAAGTGAGGTTCCTCCTTGATAAGTTCTGTTTGAGCAGGGGAACCAGGCAGGGCTGTCCTCTTTCCCTTTGCTATTTGCATAGCATTCAGAACCACTGGCAAATCAAATAAGGGACTCAGAAATTCAAGGATATAATTGGCATGGCAATCATGAAAAGTTGGCTTTATTTGCAGATGATATTATTTTATATCTGATAAAACCAGAAAAGGACATTTCAGTATTGTGGAACACTTTTAGACAAGTTCAAATCTTTTCAGGATACAAAATTAATAAAGAAAAAACAAAGGCAATAGCTGTAAATTATGTACCCATACACAAATTGGTTTAGCAATATCCATATTTATGGGAACATGATAAAATGAAGTACTTAGGAATATGGATTAAAAGGGTTTTTGGTGTGGCAACTAAGGATATGTGGGAAGAGACTAAACAAAAGATAATACAAAAACTGTGAAATTGGAAGCTCTGTTTTATGGATGTAGATAGCAAGCTACAAGCAGTTAAAATGTTTTAGCCCCTTTAATTTTTTACACAGGTCAGGCATGTTTTTATTAAACCGAGAAGTTTTGGGTAGCAATTAATAAAGAGTTGAAGGATTCTGTCTGGAAGGGGAAGAGGACAAGAGTCAAGTGGGGTGTGAAAAATAGATCTGATTAAGAAGTAATAAGAATTATTTAGAGGGACTGACAAAGGTTAAAGTATTACAAAATAAAAAGAACGGGAAGAGAAACAATTGCAGAGTGCTAAAGAGAAAACGGTCGAGTACCTAGATATAAAAAATGCTGTTAAGCCACTGTTTTGTGATAATTACTTCAGAGTACAAAAACTTTTGGCACAACAACATAGGCAACCTAAAGTAGAAAGGGTTGTTGCCAAAATGAGGGAGCTTATAACAAAAAAAATGACCAGAGATCCTATACATGTATTTTGAGAATTTTTATGAAAATTTATATAATGTTGCTTAGATTATGTCATATCACAGAAGTGGGGAAATCATGTAAAAGCACAAATGGGAGTATTTATGGAAGACTTAAATATGCCAAGGTTAAAGGCAGATGAGGCTCAACAACTAACAGTTAATACAGGAGGAGAGGAAATATGATTAAAATGGTGATATATAACCAGTCTGTAGGGAAGTCTCTAGGAACAGATGTTACTCTAGTGGAAGTTTGGAAGCTAGGAGGGATGAAAGTAGTAAAGATACAGAAGGATTTGCTTCACAGTATTTGGAAGGGACAGGAGGCACCAACATCCTGGCAAAACGTTGTGGTGACTGTAATAACTAAACATGGTAATGACTCATCTGATCCAGCTTCGTGTAGGCCCATTTCAATTTTAAACCATGATTATGAAGTGTTAATGTTTATAATGGCTACAAGAATGGCAAAGGTGTTGCCAAAATTGATAGGTATGGATAAATGTGGGATTGTGGAGGGGAGGCAAACATTTGATAACATTAATAGAGCAATAATTATTCAGAAGGAAGCAGAATGTAAGAAACTACTGCTGTCATTGGTGAGTCTTGATGCAGAGAAAGCATTCAATAAAGTAAGGTGGAATTTTATGAAAAGGTCAAAGGAAGCATTTACATTTCCCGATACAATAAGGTTAATTAGAAAGATATATGAGTGCTCAGAGGCAAAATTCAAAGTAGGAGGGTTGCTCCCTGATAAGTTGTATCTGAACAGAGGGACCAGTAGGAGGTCACCTCTTTCCCCTTTGTTACTTGTGTTATACTCAGAATCATTGGCAAAGAAAACAAGAGACTCATAAATTGAAGGATACAACTGGTATGGTATTTAGGAAAAGTTGGCTTTATTTACAGGGAATATTATTTCCTACCTGATGAAACCAGAAAAATACATCCCACTGTTGTGGAATATCCTCAGACAATTCCGGAAGATAAAACAAGGGCTATAGCCAAAAACTATATATTCACACATGAATTGGTCCAACAGTATCAATATTTATGGGGACATGATAAAATAAAATATTTACAAGTATGGATTAAAAAGGACTTGGTTATTGCAGCTACAGATATGTGGGTAGAGACTAAACACAAGATAATACAAAAACTGAGAAAGTGGAAGCTCGTGCCTATAGATATGGATAACAAGATAAAAGCAGCAAAACTGCTTTTAGCCTCTTGGTTTTATACACAGGTCATGCATATTTTTTATCAACCAGAAAAGATGTTGTGGATTGTAATTAATAAGGAGTTGAAGGATTTTATTTAGAACAGGAAGAGGGTAAGAGCCAAGTGGGCTAAGTTGATCCTCCCAACAGAACAAGGAAGTTTAGGATTACCTAATTTGAAGGGGTATTTTAGAGCTGCACAGTTAAATCACCTATACATAACACAAGCCAAAAGCTACAATTCAGAGTGGAAAGGGTTGATGATGAAGCAGAGGGCAATTCAAGAAAGAAATAATGGGATTTTGAACTCATATCCTTAAGGGGAATAACAAGTCATATAGAATATTATAATCATAAAGTTACAGAAAGAATACTAATAACTAAGTCAACATGGCAATGGAGAAAGGAGATTCTGCAGATAGTGATGACTGCAATAAGGGGTACACAGAAAAGACAGGAAGGTGTTGGAATTTACTGAGGGAAGATGGAAAAGGAACCAAGGTATTGGGAACAGATAATTAGAGAAGGAAAGGTAATAGAATGGGAAAAGGTCAGGAAGGCATTTGGATTGCAGGCTAGTGATTGCCTTACCTATCAGGGGTTGATATTGCAGTATAGATAAAGAAAAAAGGGAAACGTGAATCCTAAATGAAAGACCTGCACTGGTTGAGTTTTTCACTGAATCTAGAACAGAAGCTGCTGTTAAAAAGGGATAATTAGTAGGAAATATAAAATATTGCACCATAACTATATGAATTAATCAGAAGAGGTCAGAAAAGATTGGGAAAAGAAACTTGATTTGCAATTCACAAAGAAACACTGTGAGGATATATGTATGGCTCCCAAATATGCAACAAAATCCAGAAGATTTAGGATTTTTGCATGGTAGTGTTTGTATAAATGTAATTATAGTCTAATACTAGTGACATCACAACTAGTGACAGATTACAATTAATATACAAGTATATTATTATGTGTATATACATATTTTAAATGTACTAATGGTTGTCATTCTGAATTACACTGATTTTTATATTTACATATTTAGTTAGTATTTCTATTTATATCTATTAAATGTTTATGTATTTCATAGGTGAAATAGTTCATAGGTTGTTATTTTGGTGTATGATGTATGTATAGGAAGCCTTGTCTCTCTAATATTTTTGGCGGGCTTTTCTCATCAATTATACTATCAAGCAATTAATTGAAGTGTATAAATATGTAAGGATTTTAGTAGTTTATTGTTCTGAGGAAGACTGGTGCTCAGTCGAAAGCGCTAAACCTGGATTTGTCATTGTTTTATAATAAATCGTGATTGTATTTTGGTATATCCTTGTTGGACGAGCAGTCTTTTATCCTATCTCAGCTCATCATTCATGTAAGAGGCAAGCTAAAACGGCTCTTACACGGAGTGGGCGTGGATAAGCTAATCACCTCACTTGCAGCCGAATAGCATACAAATGAGGATGATTAGCAATCCAGGAAGCCCAGAACAGCCCGTGTAAGAGCCGTTTTAGCTGCAGAAATGTACTCAGTTGACAACTGAGTACATTTCTACAAAAACTGCAATGGAGCCATGTCAGCTCCAAATAAAGGGTGCATATGTGTCAGGCAGCATGCCAATGGCCAAATATGTGGCCATTGGCAAGGTAACCTGATGCAAATATATTAAAATATAATTTTTTTCAGCGCTTGCCGATGTTTAAACCCAGCGCAGCCCCGCGCAAACGGGCTGCGCTGTATAGAACATAAAACCGAAGGTTTTAAACCCACAAATGTGGGTTTTATGCAATACATGGAATGTCAATGCAGGGACCAGCAGACCAAAACCAACATGGCCACCGTGTAGAGGTTGCTAAGGGGGGAAGCTGAGTCTAAGACATGTAACTAAGCATTAGTAGGCAATCTGATGCAAATGAGTGTAAGGATACTGAATTCCACTGTCACATAGCAAATGAGCACAGTCTGAGTAGTGTAAGAGTTACAGAAGGGGGAGGAACAGAGTAGGAGATAGGTGACATCACAGGGGGGAATGGTAGAAAGAAATGCAGTTCACTGGAGGTTAGAGTTACATGACAGATGTCAGACAGATATCATGGAAAGAGGTGTGCCACTAACTAAGCATGAGAAAGTCAAGAAATGGAAGGTGTACATTGTTGCCTACACCAAAGTTTCTTGCTGGATGTGTATGCGCACGTGTGCACGCCACGAAGCGGGAGTAAAGCAGTGTGCGCACGTGTAAGGCAGACTAAGCATGTGGGAGCATGTTGGGAGATGTTTAACACCATTTGCGCAGGCGTGCACACGTTTTAATCCGAATAAGCAGGTTCTGAACTGTGTAAGTATGTGTGCGCGCATGTAAGCCACTGTGAGCGTGTTTCTGCTGGTTTACACACGGCTCCACCCTGAGGAAACAGAAAGGAAAAATGAAGCAACAGATTTAGTAGGAAGTTAGCAGGGAATACTGCTGGAGCTAGCAGGTGAAAACAATTAGATGCAGGCAATTACACAGGCAGAATAGTAGCCCAGCCCAGCACTTAAAACTCTGCAAACAGCAGTGCAGGATGTTTCTCTCAAGAGACACTGCAAGACAGGAGTGAAGTTATCAGAAGTGAAAACTGAAAAAGCTGAACTCAGAGCAGAAATGTTAGGGGCTGCCATAGCTGTCATAATGAGACATAAGCGACTTACTGAGGGTGGTGACAATGCAGATGGTGCCAGACAACCCACAGTGAGGAGACGGAGAAGAGTGTACAGGTCCAGGGTCACCTACCACGGGTTACATGAGCTGGAGATAGTAGAACGCTATAGAGTGGACAGAGACCTCCTGCAGCAAATAGCGGAGCTGTGCAGGCCACGCCTCACACACAGAACCAACAGAGGGGAACCCATCCCAGTGGAAACCAAGGTATGTGTTGGCCTAAGAATACTAGCAACAGGTACCTTCCAGAGACCAACTGGTGATATGATGGGGATATCACAGGCATCAGCCTCCAGGGTACTGCACCAGTTCCTGGATGCCATGTCAGCACATGTCGGTGATCATGTATATTTCCCCAATGCCCGTGAGGTATTGGCCAGCAATATGCGTCTCTTCCAGCAAATAGCGGAATACCCTGAGGTAGTGGGTGCAATAGACTGCACGCACATACGCATCAAAGCACCAGCCGGTGAGCGGGGTAGGGCATACATCAACTGCAAGGGCTTCCCCTCCATCAACTGCCAGGTCGTGTGTGATGCCCAGGGCATAATAATGAATGTGTGTGCTGGCTGTCCTGGGAGCTACCATGATTCCCACATATGGCATTTGACGCAGCTGTACCAGACATTTGCCAATGGGGACATCCCGCACGGACACCTAGTGGGGGATGCAGGTTATGCACTGGGGCCGTGGCTGATGACACCCATCAGAAACGCACACACACCTGAACAGGAACGCCATAATGAGGCACACGCACAAACACGTAATGTAATAGAGCATGTGTTTGGGCTGCTCAAGTCACGGTTCCGGTGTCTGGACACATCTGGTGGAGCCTTGCAGTACACACCAACTACATGTACCCAAATTGTCATGGTATGTGCTATGCTACATAATATGATCTTGCAAAAACAGCTGCAGCAGGACCAGCATAGGGCCGGGCCAAACAGCCCCCCACCATTGCCAAGGCCATCACAGGCAGAGCATGACTCGGAGGAGGAACAACCTGAGCCTGCCCCAGTAGGCAGAAGGAGGCGTGCCCAGTATGCCCTGGCCTTGGCAAAGAGGCAACGCATAGCACATACACTGGCGCAGTAGGAACCCTGGGAATGATACCCCTCTCTGACTCACTCATATAGTAACAGGGATGCCTAACATGACACAACCTGCTCTCAAACATGTACAGGGAAGTGTAATATGCGCATCCGACAGAGGCAGCCCTGCAGCACCACCTGAGGCATGAATGCTATGTGTTAAGTAATGTAACACCATGTACTATATACACACCTGAGGACCCTGACTAACATCCTACCCTTACCAAGCATCATGCCACAACATGACAATGAGATGATCAAGTGCAATAATTGACTGAAGTATCACAGTTAGTCAAAGGGGATCCAATGTGTGCCAGTCTGGGATGACATGCTGAGCATGACATGATGCACCACCTGCTAGGACTGGCATGCACCTATCAGTGCAGGCCGTATGGATACTGGCAAAGGCTGTTGTCACCCACAGTGTGCCCTGAATAGGTAAGGCTCAAAACACAAACCTATCTCCATAGGTATCAGAAGGGATAAGAATAAGATAAGGGATAAGTCGAAACAGCAAGATGCATGCAGTCTGAACTCACCCAGTATGGAGAATGTTGATATCTGCGCTGTAACAGAAAACTGAGCCAAGGCTCACAACAGCACCCTAACACTACCAGGTTACACCTCATACTGTGCTGTACAGCCTCAAAACTTGGAACAAGCTACAAAAGGAGGGTGACTAGCAAGAATTGTCAAGGATAACCACACCCCCATGTTGGTACCACAACAAAAAGCAGCATGGACTAGCCTTGGTCAAGTAACAGTGGCTAAAACTGCCCCCCAGTTTATAGCCTGCTACAGACTACTGTCCCAACACCAGGAACTGCACCTGGCCTATGCTGGAATACATGAATATATCAAGTCCTCCAAACCACATTATATTGGGTGACTGAAAATACCCAGCCATAGACTGGGAGCATTATACTAGCTCCAACAGTGTAGGACTAAAGTTCATAGAATCCATAAACCAAAACACCCAGGAACAACGTACCACTCCCACAAGAGGGGTAAGCATACTGGATGTGATAATCAGCAACATGGGTACTGGATGACAAGATGAGATTGTATGCTGGTCCTGCTGCAGCTGTTTTTGCAAGATCATATTATGTAGCATAGCACATACCATGACAATTTGGGTACATGTAGTTGGTATTGCTCACTGGTAAAACCAGACCATAGAGTAATCACACTGGATATACAAATCCTGACCACAGTCCCTGGCCAGAAAACCACAGTGGAAAACATGTGTTAAGCAATATTTGCACTCCTCCAAACTGATGTGGAATCCATTAAAGGTCCTGTGCAGGTGCAAAATATGGGCCACACCTCAGAACCTGTAATACAGCCATTCCATGAACACTGCCAGGAATGCTTAGATTATGCAATCCTAAATTAAAACAAGACACAATGCCATACACGCAGGAATCTGGCATGGTGGACACCAGCCATAACCAAACCATGCAAGAGAATGAGGAAGCTACTACATGATAGAGCAAACATAAACAATGAAGTAATCACTGATCAGTAGTATGGCAATATAATCTGTCCACACATACAATCCACTAAGGCCAGCCACAACAAGTTGAATCTGTGAATCCTGAGGCAATGTTACACCTGCCCCAAGTACACAGACAACCCCCAACTCCACCCAAGAAATACAAATATATGTGAGATGCAACCATCTATCCAAACTGGAGGCTGAGCTCCCTCAACTCAGTACTCCCAAAACTAGTCAGGAGGAGAAGGTAACCACACACACCACAAACACAGTCCCACATAGACCTATCACAACTGCAAACCAAACACATAAACACAGAAAAAAATTCCCGGAGGCACAAATTACAAACACAGCACACCAACAGAGGCCTCTAAAGCAGACACCCAATCAAACAACCTCCAAACATAGCACATGCAACACATAGTACACAAAGCTGGTGTGCCAAACAGTCACAGGCCAGAAGGAGAAACAACATGCCTGATACAGTTGTAATAGGTGACTCCATAGTCAGACACACTGCTCTCCCGCACACCAGACTGAACAAGGGAAAGGGTACAGTAAGCTTCCTGTAGGCTGCCACAATATGCCACATAACAGAAGTATGCAGGTCACTCCAAAGCAAGTAGAAATATGATGCAGTCATAGTCCATGCTGGTGTGAATGACCTGAGATGTACCTCCCTAGACTACATGAAAAGAGACATAGATGAGCTCTCTGATTATGTAGTCCAGGCCGGTATGACACTCACCATTTGCAGCATCCTACCCTTACCAAGAATAATGCCACAGTACAAACACGGAATGATCAGTCATAGCAAGTGGCACACTTACTGGTGTCATTCCAAGGGGATCCAATGTCTGTCTGCTTGGGATGTCATGCTTGACAAGCCACGCAGCTGTTCTTGGGATGGCCTGCACCTGTTACCCTGGGCGTCTGAATATTGGATAAGGCCTTTGCCACCTCCATAGAGCCTTTTGTAGGCAAGGCTGAAAAGACTGACCCACCACCCTAGAAAACATAAGTGGGAAGAAACATAAGGGAAATGCTGACCAATGCCAGATGTGTAAACCCCAATATGCATGCTCCCAAGGCCATCCCCAGTATGGAGAACATCAATGTCTGTGCAGTGACAGAAACCTGCTGCAAGCCTCCTGACAGCACACCAGCACTACCAGGTTATACCACGGATCATGTGTCATGGCCCCAAAACCTGGAACAAAACATAAAAGGAGGGTGAGTATCCATAGTCAGCACAGACACCCATACGTCCAGGTAACTGACAATGCACAAGGCATTGGAGTCCACCCATGTGCAACTAACTGTAGGCAAGACTGCTGTACAGTCTGTAGCATGCTACAGACCACACTCTCACACACAGGAACCCCACCCAGCCATCCTGAAGACACTGGACAGTATGAATGTCCCACCAAATACCAAACAAGGTACCACATAGGTGGTAAACCATTATGTATGGAAGGAGTAACTAGGGACACAAGTGGACAGTAACCTGTTATGTGACACCCACATTGCCAATGTGGCTAGGAAGACTGTCTACATTTGACACCGTATCAGGAAAGGATTCACATCTACGTCAACAGAGGTCATTGTGCCCCTATACTGTTCTCTAATCACACCCATAATCTAGTACAATGCCTCATATGGGATGTACCTTACCTGACACCTGCAGCAGTTAGAAAGACCTCAAAGGTACCTCACCAAGAGGATAAAGGGTCTCAAATATATGTTATATGCTGCCTGGCTGTAGACACCCCAGCTGAATGCAGTCACATACTGCCTACACAGAGGCATTGCATGCCTGTTGTAGAAGGCCATGCCCAACACAGGAGTAATGGACATGCTCCACCCCAGAAAACTCAAATCCATCGGAGCTGTGAGAGTGAGAGATGTCAACCTCAACAAATAATGAAATAGGATGTGCTGGTGGGACAGATACATAATCCAGAGGCTCCCCACACCCTGGACCAGAATCCCACTCCATGTTAGGCAGAGCCCCTCACTGACACTCTTCAACAGGAATCTTGCCAAGTGGATGGATGATTGTAGAGTTACACTGGGGTCTTCACTGTGTCATGTCCAGACAGAGGCACAGCAAAGCAAATCATAAATGGCCATAATATTCACATAGCAAGGGGTGGCAAAAGCCACACACACTCTGGCTAGGCTAACAAATGCCCTAGGGTGGATAGCCTAGTATGAACCTATGAACCTATGAAGATACAAATTGTACAGGACACTAAGGATAATCCCAAGGCTTTCACAACTGATGGTAGGAACCATGTTGGGAATTCACTGATATGCCCTGAATCACACAAATATCACAAACACACACACATATTGCCAACATACATCCTGACAGGTGCAGTACAACCCCCCCACCGCGAATGCAGAATATCTATCCCAGCAGACTGCTGGCCCCCTGACATTGCAGATGCTGAGGTAACAGCCAACATCTACAAAGCAAAACACACAGCAGCAATGGTATGAGATAGTGTCCTGGGCTTAGTGCAACATGGAATCCAAGATGAATGGAATGCCAAACCACACTACTGCTCAATGTCAGCCTTACCACAGAATATGTACCCAAAGAGCAGTGTACAACAACAGTGGTCCTTCTCAACAAAGGTCTTGCCTGAATGGATACTGAAAACTACTACCCCAGAATCCTGAGAAGCTCGGTCTGCACAGCTATGGAAAGGATCAGCATGTACCACAGACATAAAGATATTGGGGACCTACTGACACTGGACCCTACCCAGTGTGGCTTTCTCAAGTGCAGATCCTGCCCCTAAACATGTTTGACTCAATTGAAACAGTCATTAAGGTCATTGATGAGGGCAATGTGGTCCACACAGCGTAGCTGGACCTTGCAAAGGCTTCCATACAATACCCTACGTGTTCATTATAGATAAGCTCACCAGCTTAAATATAAACCCACATGTCAGTAGAGGGGTTGCAAGCCAGACCAAGGACAGAACAGACATGGTCAGACATGCTGCAGCCATGTCAGATTACAAACCAGATATAACTGGCATCCCACAAGGCTTTGTCCTGGGATCTCCCTCATCTGGTATATATGTCCCATAGGTACAGGCAAACATGGAAGGACTGTGTCCGAACATGTTTGCAGAGTACTACAAACTGCTCACCACATATGATCCACCAGCTGACACAAGCATCCCACAAAAAGGCCACATAGAAACAGACAACTGGTGCCATAGCCATGTCAGCAAGCTAATTGCAGAAACGTGTATAGTCAACCCCCGTGGATATACAGTAAGTGCCCACCAATTACCACATAGGTGTTAACCCATTATGTAGTTAACATGTAATGAGAGACCTGGGGACACAAGGTGATAGATATCCTGCATTGGACAAACGTGCTATAGTGTTTACAGAAACATACCATATACGCACCTAATCATGAAGGTTGTCAGATCTAGATAAGGGGATGTCATTGTGGCTCTGCAGTCATCCTTCATCAGCGGTACAATTGACTACAATAGCCCCTGTGGGATGTACCTCAGCAGACACCTCCATCAACCGTAAAGTCCCCAACAGTACCTCACCAGGAGTATCAAAGAGCTTGCACAGATGCCATGTGTTGCCTGTGTTGCTGGTATCAATAAACATGCTGCACCTTGTACAATCTGAATGGCAGTGAGCTATGCACATGAGAGACCTGAACCTCAGCACTGACTTACATAGGACAAGCTGTACTGCGTGATCCATAACACAGACGCCACCCCCACCCATGAGTGAACCCCCAGTACAGGCTACCCATAGAGTCACTTATCAATCTTCCTCAATAGGAATCTTGATGAGTGGGTGGGAGATGGTAGCTTTATCCTGGGTATCACTGTCATGTCACAGGTAGACAGAGGCACAGTATACTAACCATGACATATGTCATGGCAAACTCCACTTACAATGTGTGTTGAAGGACAAACACACTCTCCAACTAGCATTAGACATGGACTAGGGCACATCGCTAGTGTTTGCAAATGTACACCTATGTTGTGGAATACACTACCAATGTTGGACAAGCCTGGTTTAAGTAGTTCATATCTGAACAGAATGCAACATGGTCAGATGTACACAACTGGCCCCTAACCAGGCTGTTGTGCCCACTATCGAAATGTAAAGCAGTGATAGCACTAAAGCCCAGGATACTGTCCACCACAGTCAAAGTACTACCAGTACACTATACAGTACTACAGTGTTAGGTCAGTGTGAAAGGATGTTGACAACTGTATGCAAAGTATCCCATGCAAACACTGCAGGCACAGTATAATCCTGTTGTGTTCACACACAAAGCAGTTGTACAGTAACTACACAACATGACACACAACACACAACCATAAACGGGTGATATTTGTTGAAGTTCACACTCATCCACAAATGTGGTGGGCTGCAGAGTCCAACATATGGAATGCTCACACTGGGCATGCTCACACACTTTGACAAATGAGACATATGTCAGACAACATGCCATGGGAAGGCTGAACTGGGCATGCTCACACACTTAGGCCAAATCTCAGTTTAGCAGTTGGACACACATATCTGGTATTTTTATGTGTTATTCCAGGAACCAACCACATTACAGCAGTCTGCCCAGTGCACACAGTTAAATGACTACAGAGACATACGTGATATAGTGGATCCCTCCCATATGCAAACATCTTCCACAGATGCACAAGTTGTTCATACAAACAGGGAATGCTATGGCAATAAAGATGTGCAAACAGTCTATCAGCAACAAATAATGTGCATTTGACAATTAAACATATGGGTGTAGAGGTCAACACTAGGCTGTTTGCCCTAGGGAATGACAGCTTAGCCAGAGTGTGCTTGGTGTCTGCCTCCCCACAGGATGCACATTCCCCTTTCTAAACACTGATGATGTCAGCACTCTATAAGTATAGCAGGAGAAGGGAAACCTCCCAGTAATGCGAATAGCGCGCTCTGCTAATGCGTCCGTCTCAAGTGTCATAACATAGTTAGGTGGGGGTTTGAATCCTGCGAATGGCAAGTGTGTGTGTTTGTCTGAGGGGGGTTAGTGTGTGTGAGGGAAATGTCCCTTTTGGCAACTAGGAGAACAGACTACAGGATGCACATTCCCTTTCTAAACACTGATGATGTCAGCACTCTATAAGTATAGCAGGAGAAGGGAAACCTCCCAGTAATGCGAATAGCGCTCTGCTAATGCGTCCGTCTCAAGTGTCATAACATAGTTAGGTAGGGGTTTGAATCCTGCGAATGGCAAGTGTGTGTGTTTGTCTGAGGGGGGTTAGTGTGTGTGAGGGAGATGTCCCTTTTGGCAACTAGGAGAACAGACTACAGGATGCACATTCCCCTTTCTAAACACTGATGATGTCAGCACCCTATAAGTACAGCAAGAGAAGGGAAACCTCCCAGTAATGCGAATAGCACACTCTGCTAATGTGTCCGTCTTGAGTGTCATAACATAGTCAGATAGGGGTTTCAATCCTGCAATTGGCAAGTGTGTGTTTTTGGCTGAGGGGGGTTAGTGTTTGTGAGGACAATGTCCCTTTTGGCAACTAGGTGAACAGACTACAGGATGCACATTCCCCTTTCTAAACACTGTTCAGCTGAAGGCCATGGCTCTGGCACAAGTTGTCTGTTTCTATGATGCCCCTTTGGAAGATGCTTGTGTCGGCTGGAGAGTCGATTATGGTGGCCAGTTTGCAGTCATCTGCATATTTGGTCAGCCACAGTCCGTCCGTGTTGGCCTCTACCTCCAATAAATATATACCAAACAAGAGAGGTCCCAGGACTGAGCCTTGTGGGACACAACTCGTAACTGGTTTGGAGTCTGGCATGGCTCCAGCAATGCTAACCATGTGGGTTCTGTCCTTGAGCCACTGTGCAATCCATCTAGTGACATAGGGGCTTATATTTAAGCTGGTGAGCTTCTCTAGAATGCCCAAGTGGGGTATTGTTGTGAAGGCTTTTGCAAGGTCCAGGTAGGCTGTGTGAACCACCTTCCCTCGTCAATGGCCTTGGTGACTGTTTCAAAGAAATCAACCGGGTTAAACCTGGTAGTGCTGGTGTGCTCTCAGTAGCCCTGAACCAGGCATCTGTTACTGCACAGATATCGATGTTCTCCATGCCAAGGAGTGTTTTGGGTGCATGCATCTGGAGGTTTAGACTTCTGGCGTTGGGTAGCATTGCTCTTAGTTTCTTATCCCTTGTGATACCTATGAAGGTGGGTTTGTCATTTGTGCCCTGCCTAACATAGGCACTATGGGGGTAGCAAGAGCCTTTGCCAATATCTGAAAGCCCAGGGGTGACAGGTGCAGGCCATCCCTAGCAAAGCAGATAGTTCAACAGAAGATGAATATGTGAAGGTGTAGTGCCTGTGATTAGTTAGCAGTAGCATATATGACTGCTCACGTGGACACATGCCAGGTAAGTCATATGCACTGTGTCACAGGCAATGTACATGTGAACAGGACAAACAGTGACATCCTGTCAAGTGGGACATGGACATACATATAGTAGGCTATGCAGATGGCACTAGGAGTCCACAGAAGCTCTATAACTATGCACTGCAGGTGTGATCAGTATTCCAGGGTAATTGCAAGCAAACATGCATGCAAACAAAGCTACAGTAAACAGGGCTGCATGTAGTCCATTGTACAACAAACAAGCTGTACCAGTTCCAGTAGGTAACACTGCAAATATGCAGGCACTATGCACATGTACATGGAAATACACGGGTCAGATGGCTAGGGTCCAGTCTCAGTGCACACAAGTGTACAGACCATGTATTGTCAGGATGTACAATAACTGGATAGAAACCCATGTGCTCATACCTGCAGTAATACACATGTCAAATAACAGACACTGAGCCTTCACTCAGTGGTTCCATACTTAGTAGGATGTATGCTCCCTGGCCTGCCACCACAGTATCCCTGACATATATGGGGACTCTCCCTCCTGTGACAGTTAGTTATGTGTGGTGGGGCTGTCTAGCATGGTATGAGATGTGAGCACGCAGTGCTAGGGTGCTCCTGTGTGTCCTGTACCAGTCGTGTAGTACTGCACACATATCAACATCCTCAAACATCTGCATTGCAGAGTCTAGTGTGGGCAACATGCCACTTGCAATTTACATGTCCATCATTGTGTATTACTACATTCATTACCCTATCCCCTGTGCTACCTATGTATGTAGCCTTCTGTTGACATCATTACCACCAGTATGCCAACATGTGCAGATGATACACTATGGTACTTACCATGGGTGTAGACAACAGGACATGACAATCACACACTTACTGCATCAGGTATGCTGTGATATACCCACAATTAATTCAGCACACAGTACTGTTAGCAACATTATACTATTACTACACATCTATGTGGTCACCCTGTGCATCAGCAACATGTTAACCTGTACCTGCACAGTTGTTACAGATTGCAGGAGGTGGCACAGTTTCATCATATGCACAGGGTGTGAACTTGGTATGCCTGAGTCAGCCACCGATACCACCAATTGACATGTATGTGTATGTGTGTTGGTGAGGGACAGCAGTAGAAGGTGGGGCAATGTTGATGCAGTGTGTGCATGCATGCGGTAGCCCTAGGTGTTGTCAATTCGCATGTGTGTATGGATGCACACAGTTCCACCTCATGGCTGCCATATACTGGTGCTTGTGGACAGCCACAGACTGTACCTGCCAGGTCATACAGATCAGTGTCTCTGGCCACGGACATGGTACCTGTGCCTTGGAGGGGTGCTACAGACCGTATCCAGTACCAACCCAGACTGGGTACTGTCATCAGAAGCAGGTGTTCATTGACTGGACACAGATCCTTGTCGGGCCTGGCCAGAGCCAAGTGCACGTGGTCTCCTGGGGCGGTCTGATGACAGCACAGACCCAGCATTGCTGGGGCTGCTGCTGGCACTACGGGGGCGGCCGCGGCCCTGTTGTCGTCCATGACGACTGCCAGCTGCTGCTGTTGCTGGCATACGGCCACGTCGACGCCTCAACCACCCACTATCGCCCTGGCTCATGGACATGTAGTTGTGGAACCGGTCTAATATGTCCCCACAACGTCTGTCTATGACATCGGTGAAATCACGGATGGCAGCCGCAATGTCACGCATACTGTCAGTCATGGCTGTGCGACATGCTGTCAGCTCCCTCAGACCCTGTCTGGTGTACAGTTCCATACGTGACTGTGCCTGCATGACAGCCCGAAACATAGCTGAGGTTGTAACACCTCTGTGGGAACATCTGACAGGGGCAGTACGCCCACGGATGCTCCCACGAGAACCCCTGGACATCTGTCTGTGTGGTACCATTTCTGGGCCATGCCCATGGCTGCTGTGTGGGGAGGCATGTGCCACAGATACCACATTACCCTGGTCAATGCCCACTGTATGCTGTCCATCACCTAGGGACACTGGTGACAAAGGGTGTATTGGCAGGATAACTGTGCGCATTGATGGGGTCGACAGCTGTGTACTGTCAATCGGCTGACCAATGGCGGACCCTGGCATACTTTCCTGTGCCATAACACAGATGTCATCATTATCAGTACCCACGGCACCTGACTCAGGTTCCCTGCTACATGACACCAGAGCAGCAACAGAACCTGTGGGAGGGAAACAGAAAACACAGTTTACAATGTCTACACATTACCAGCGATGCACACATGCACAGGTGCACAAATGCACACATGCACACATGCACAGGTGCACACATGCACAGGTGCACACATGCACACGTGCACACATGCACACATGCACAGGTGCACAGGTGCACACATGTACAGGTGCACACATGCACACATGCACACGTGCACACATGCACAGGTGCACACATGCACAGGTGCACAGGTGCACACATGTACGGGTGCACACATGCACATGTGCACACGTGCACACAGTTTCACACAATTGTACAGTACTCAGTATGTGTGATATCAACACACAGACACAGACACACGTACATGCATACAAAGAGCACTACTAAGTGAGCCAAATAGTACTATTACTATCAACACTATTACAGGAATTGTTAATACACACTCACCAGCATGGATAGGCTGCATTGCTGTTATACCAGAGGGTCCTGCAGACCTGAAGAAACTAATGTCAGTGGGCACAACTGTGCCATTGTTACTGAGTATGATACAGGTCAGTAGTACAACAGTCGCCTTTCACAGGTCAGCTGCTAATATTGAGGATATCACACTTGCACATTAAATACTATGGTGACAGCTACAAACCAAGGACACACCTCACACATGCATTAACTACCAGTGTACACAACAGTCAACTATACATATGGCATATTACCTGCACGTTCACTGTCTTGCTGCTGTGTGGCTCCAGCCTCCATCATAATGCATGTCTGCTGCTGTTGTTGTTGCTGGCAGAATGGAGCCACTACACTCATGAGTAGTCCCTCCAGTCTGGTGAGTGGGGGATGTGTAGCCACCCCACCACCTGTGGCGACCTGTTGCCTGTGGATATCCGACGCACGCTGACGGACATGTCTGATTAAATCACTGCAGTGATGTCGTACCTGCTCATATGTCCTATTATGCGTGCCTATGTCATTTACCCAACGGACAAGGTCTTGCCACAGTGCAGCCCTCTCCTGCTGATTCTGGCTGGTGCGGGAAAAGAGTATTGCATAATCCTGCACCAGGCTCTGGTGTATCTCCTCATCCTCAGCTGTGGAGTAGGTGGGATTCCACGGGTGGGCCATGTACCTGAGAAAGAAAATAACCTGGTATCAGCAATATATGTCAGCAGAATTTGGCACACATACTACACATGCTACTCGACTGTTATGATACAACATATCTCACATATGTAGCATCTGTCTGTCTATTGGTGGATACACATGTAGATGGCCAGGTATCAGTGCTCAGCCAGCAACTGTGCAACAGTACCTGGCAGACTCCATACGACATACTACCAAACCCCAGCAGTCAGAACACTGATTCAGGTCAAGAGCACCTCCTCACTCTGGGGGGTTATATCTAGGTACTGTATGGCCTACATCATCAACTACTGTGAGCTGACCACACACTGATTGCCCTGGATATACATATCCCACCTCCACCACCAGCACAAACGACTATAGTGCATAACATTACAGATACAAACTTTACACTTTGTAACAGTGACATGGTATCCTTTCAGCCCAC
The DNA here is from genome assembly GCF_019279795.1 of Protopterus annectens. Lineage (NCBI taxonomy): Eukaryota > Metazoa > Chordata > Ceratodontiformes > Protopteridae > Protopterus > Protopterus annectens. The sequence goes on along the minus strand of NC_056748.1, from coordinate 878,405,465 downwards.
TGGGCCAGTGGCAGATACAACCCACAATGCTGACCCCTACACAATTGCTTTCTACAGACATCTCCGAGAATGCATGGATCATGCAATCCCATATATGACCAAGACACTCTCCACAAAGGGACAGCATCCTGTCTGGTGGACCCCAGCCATAGACAGATTGTATTACAGAAGATGGAAGCTACTGCAAGACAGAGCATAATTCCATAAAGGGAGGGCATGTCTGAGCAGCACTAGTAAGGATCTATTTTCCATCATACAAAATACATGGGCAACTTTGAGAGGGAAATCAAGAGGGACACTACAGATAACCAGAAGGCCTTCTTCAGTTATGTTAGCAACCTGGTCAGGATCCATCCTCTATGCCCATAGGTAGTACACAACAACAAATATTTCACTGACACCACAGATATCGACAACATTGTGGCAGAGAGGTTCAGTGCAGGTGTCACCGCCCTCTCCCCCAAAATAAGGCATAGTTATCCCAGCTGACTGTAACCTCCCTGTCATCACAGATGTCCAGGTGAGAGCCACCCTCAGGACAGCAGAATACACAACATGGATGGGACCTGATGGTATCCCCAGTTGCATGCTACATAAACTCTGACAGGAGCTAAACACACATATAGAAGTGCTATGTAACACTAGCCTGACTACAGGATATGTACCTGTACACTGGCGCACAGCAGCAGTGGTTCCACTCCACGAAGGAGGCACCTCAACATACCAATACAATACAACACAATACATTACATTACAATCCAATACTATACAATATGCTATTGCCCCTGGGACTACAGCAGCGTACTGTTCTGCTACCCTGACCATTGTGACACATGTGGTGTGATGGTACCTGCTGCTGTCACACAGTTACACAGGGTGACTCATATGGCATATTACCTATCTGACTAACATTCAGCAGGTGTATGTGTGACATATACTCATGGGGAGTCTTGCTTCTTAACACTGTGTGGTTTATTGCAGGGTATGTCTTATCTGTGGGTAGGAACTCTTACCTCCACATGTGCACTCTATTGCAGTGGCACGGACGACACACAGCAGACATTTAGGTTGTGGATGGTGTGAGGTGTTACTATGGTTGTTGGACATCTGTCATGGGTGTGACTTACATATGTAAATCCAGGAGTGGTAACCTCTATGTGGGTAGCATATGTGTACTCTGTGGTGTTGTCAGTCACTGTGCATTGGTAATGTGTTTGAGTGCATTGTCACAGTGTTGTAAATGTCACTGTGTCCTTCTCCATATCTGTAGCTGTCATGTGAGGTCCATACCATGGCATCCATTATGTGGTGTGGAGGGGTACACCGACCTACATGTCCATAGCTGACACACCATGTCCGCTGACACATACCATGTGCAGGTATTCCAGGGATAGTGTGCCACTGTGAATATCATTGGGGCCACTATTGTACACATTTATGACACTGTTCACCCCTGACACATGCAGTGGTGGGCAGCCAATCACATATCTGGTGGTTACTGGTGTAGGTGATCTGGAATGTGGTATGGTACTCCGGTTTTGGCACTGGTGTTCACTCCATGCCTTTGTCACCAGGCACCTGTTGCAATACATCTGTACACATGTGCCTCACTCAGAATTTATATACATCTCCCTCTCTCTCTCTCTCTATATATATATATATATATATATGTATGTAGATATATCTATATGTATATATATATATATATATATATATATATATATATATATATATATATGTCCGTATACATATACACATATATATATTGATGTACATATATTGCTATAGATGTGGAGGGGGGGGACACAGAGGGGGTGGGACAGACTGTGTTGCAGGTCGTCATATACAGTCATACCTGTAGGTAGTCAGATCAGTCTGTCTATGTATATGTATCTACATATATCTATATCTGTATGTGTGCATTACATAGATATGTTTGTACAATATTCTATCTACATCTGTCTATGTATTCCTACATCTCTCTCTCTATGTATGTATACATATATGCATATCATATATATATATATATATATATATATATATATATATATATATATATATATATATATATATACACATACATATGTTGACATACATACGTATCCATATGTTAGACAGGTATATCAACATATTTGTCTACCATACTGTATACACACACTAACATACTGCTAAACATACATAACTGTGAAACCTACTTTGTACATGGCACCACAACCTACAATCAAACAACATTGATATGTGCACATAGATGCTCTCACATACAAATGTATGTACAGCCTTCACTGATAGTTGCTGTATGTCCCCTGCCCTTTACACATCTTCATATACATATGGATACAGACCAATGACACATATGGAGGGTTCACAGTATGTATACCTTTATAGTATTACTTTACATTACCTGTGTTTTTCACAGCTGCTTGTGTTGCTGTCTGGTTCTCTGTCCTGCTGCTCCACTTCCCAGTTGTCAGCTTTCAGGTAGCTGTTGCTGAACAATTTGTTTCTGTCTGCTTAATTGCAGTTTTCTCTGTCTCTGTCTCTCTCTCTCTGTCTGTCTCTCACGTCCTTCTCAGGGTGCAATGAATGTATTGCATGTGTGGACTGGGAGTACAGCATACTTTTGTAGGTATCTGCATATGCCCATGTGATGGCCTCTGCACCAATTGTTAGCCAGCATTTGCTAATTGCATGCAGCCAGTTGTGTACTGATTGCAGTTCTCACTGTGATTTCAGAACAGTGCTATAAAAAGGTATGTGAGATAGGTGTAGCCCTTTCAGATTTTAAGGGCAGGGACCATGCTGTTATGCTGTGGACAATGTTCTGTGAGTGTAAAGGTTGGTATCTCTCTCATATTTCCAGGTGTGTTGTAGATTAACATTCCTCCATTCATTTCTCCAGTTTCCTGTACTAACTGTGTATGTACACTGACACCTACAACTACTACTACTGTTAATGTGTGTGTGTGCTTTCCTTTCACTTTTGCTTGCACATTTTGTTGCTAAGGCTTCAATAGTTGCCCTTTACAGTCACTACTTGTATGCCTGCTAGGTGTCTTGACTGTAGTGTGCTGCTGTAGCTTTCCTATTTTCCATGTACATTCACACCTTGGAATGCTTGCTATATCGGCTAGGGTGTTACAGCATGCAGTGTGGTCTGGCCATGGTGTGGGCCTTGACATCTATTAGGGTATTTGAGTATGCTGCTGAGGAGGCCCCAGAGACGTTCAGGTTCATCTGTTATGTGCCTCATGGAATGGTACATATCAGTGGGGTACACCCATTAAAATGTCTGGTATGCTGCCGTTGTGACTGTGGGTTAGCATGAGCATATGTATTACTACACTTTTTCTGCCATACAAGTGGTGAATACTTTCAGGACTCTGTAGTTACCATTGCATGTGTTACACCTTTCTGCCTACTGTTTGTACATTTCACATGGGGTCTGTGGGGCATCCCTGTAAGTCATTCACTGTTGCTATGTCTAGGCTCTTAACTATTCAAATATGGTGGCATCAGACCCGTCATGTGTACAGATATTTGCAGGTTGTCCACATTTCTGCCTCATATTTTGGTCAATATCTCATGCACACCTTTTTCTGGCAAGTCACTCTGGGCTCAAGTCAGAATATGGTGACAAACATTCAAGTTTCAGACTGCATACCCTTCCAAACATCCCACAAAGTGCAGACCCTGTTACTTTCTGAACTGTCTGCGTTTGTTGTAACATTATTTGTAATGTGTCCCTGGTTTTGGGCCTTTGCTCCACATATTTTATTACTTGGTCCAGATGTGTTCCTGTGAGAGGTTGTGGGGTATGGGCAGTGCTTATCCTGCTGTGAGTATGTGTGTGTCTTGCAAGGTGCTATAGTGACATTATTACCTACTAGCTTCCAACTAGCATGGCTGTTTCTGTTCACACACTACTATTATGGAAATCCACTAGTTTTTATAGTAATTCTAAATGGCATGCTTTGTGTACTACACATCTATATTCCCTTTACATTCATTCCTACTATTACATGATATATTTATTTTAGCACAATGTTCTTGTATAAGAGTCATGGCTTAGTGGTAAGTCATGCAGGCTACTGTTTCCAAGGTCCTGGGTTCGGGACTCACAGTGGGATTTTATTTTGCTTTTGAGCTGAGTACAGGACCTGTCAATCAAAGTGACTAAGGCACTTTTAAGCAGTTGTAACCAGGTTAGCGCTGGTTTGCGCGGAGCTCACGCATGCACACTGGCGGTTAGCTCCGCGCACACCCGATTACAACCGCTTAAACGTGCTTACTCTTGTGCACACCCGCGCTATTTTCTTTGAAAGAAAAGAAAATGGGGAGACAGGAAAGTGGTGAAAAGGGGTCACAAAGGGGTAAGACAGTAGGGAAACAAGCTTGGGATGTGCAGGAGGGATGTAGGTAAGGCCCATAGCTGCCCATTTCTTCATCAGCAACAGCTGTGCATATGTATGTAATTTGGTGTGACATTTGAAACCTTCCACCCCTGAGAGAGGTGTCAGGACAACAATAATACTTGTTGTACAGCCAATTGTAATTGATAGGTTCCATGTCCAGTAGACATGTGTGCGGAATGGGCAGCTATGTATGGGGCGTAATTTTTTTGTGGGTACAGAGTGCCCTTTTTTTTTTTTTTTTTTTTTTCAGGTGAGAGTGGTATGTCAGGTGAAGGAAGTCGGTACAGCTGGGGAGGTAGGTTGGGTAGGTAAACAGACAAGACAAACAAGACGCATACAGGGGCGGTGTATGACACGTGTGGGGGGGTTACACAATTGACGGGGACGGAGGTATGGATATCCAGAGCCCATGAGCCCACAGATGGCAACAGTGGAACTGATATCCCCACGCATAGGCAGTTGCCACTGTTCCTTCACTGCCCAGGACGGGGCTGTGCTGGGGGCTGTGTAGGCGGGGCAACAGGCATGCCCGTTAGTTGCGCCACCCGTGCCTCGAGCTGGCGTAGGGGCTCGAGAACAGAGTCCCGAATCTCCCTACGCACCACAGTCTGGACGCTACGGAGGGTGAGTGGTGGTCCTCCTCCGGCCACACTTGCAGAGGGGGGGCAAGCTCCATCCCCTGCAGCGCTTCCACCCACAGGTGGCACAGGGCCACCGGAGGAGGGTCCGGACTCAGCACTAGTGCCAGGTGCACTCGCCAGCTGAGGTGGGAGAGGTGGGTCCGCTGGAACCCGCCTTCCCTGTCATACTATGTTTTGCATTATGTCATGACAGTTTGGGTTAGTGACATATAATACCATTCACAATTAGTTGTAACAGCATGCATTAGTATTCCCATTAACCAAACACCCAGATATTCACACCATTGAACAGCGTGCATAACACATGCATAATTTGAACAGAAATACACAGTCCAACAACATGCAGGGTTAATTGATGGCAACAGGCCATCAGGTGTGGATGTATGAACAGGGCAGATGCATCAACAGACATGCAAATATATATGACCCAACAGGACAAACATCCAGGGGTGTTAATTGTGATTGCACATACCATTTTCACGTGGAATGGGTTATATGTGGTTATAGGGTGGGGTGAAGAAAGTAATATTAACACCTTCGAATAACAATACATATGCTGTACATTTCTAATAGCTACAGTTATATACACTCTACTGTTCTAACTACAGTTTCCTATATGATAACTATTTCAACTTGGTGATAGGACTGTTAATGCAACATCAATATACATTTTATGGTGCTTCATACACATTCATATCTAGCTTTGTTCAGCTACATCAGGGCTACATTTGCTTTATATAGCTGTAGACAAGTGTGGATGTTTGGTATATCAGACAAACATCCTATCTGCATATTGCTGACTGAGAGCAACATATCCTGATTTTGGGATACACATTCCAGATGCAGCAACACTTTGAACAGATTTTGCTGTTTGGTTTTGAATCTCACATGCATTTCATTCTGTCTTGACTGCAGTATACTTTATTCAGGGTTATTACTACTGTATTGCTGGATTCATGGCACTTTCTCACACTCTCTCACTTGCTTTCATTTTACTATTCAGGATGGTACTTCTAGGCTTTATTGACATGTTTTAACAGTAGTTATTACAATCCTTTCCAGCAGTCTCACTTCTGTCATGTTTCAGTATTTCCACAGGGATATATTTCACACGTGATTTCATCATCTTCTGCAGCTATACTTTTCAGCCTGCTGCAGGTTGTGTACTATTTTCTTACAGGCAGGGCATTTTTATTTCAGAATATATGTCGGACAGTTTCATGTTTAGGTTAAACTTACAGGCTGAAAACTCTTGTAATCACGCAATACTTGCATACACTTTCACACTGTTACTTGCAGATTTTATTCCTTACTGACTACACTGCACTCTTTTGCTGACTGTCATACTTTTATATTTCTTTACAGTTACTGGTAGTGGATTACTGACCTGCCTGGTGGCGCAACCGCACCAGCCTATCGCCATAGGCTCTGCGGTTCGCAGAACGGACACCTGCAGCTGTAATATAAATGAAGTAATATTGGAATACACATCTCCATAATATCAGCTAGTTTAATTTCTTACATACATAATTAAATGTTACTTACTCAGTAGTGGGGCGCTGGGTGTTTGCCGGGCCTCCTGGATCCAAAGGTTCAGTTGGTCCTGCTTGCGTCTCTTCAGGTCCGCATGGTGGTGACGGACCTGCTCACCAGTCCTTGGAATCCCTGTGGCACTGGTGAGATCATGAGCCAACCGGTCCCACGCCTCAGCCCTGTATGCTCCCCAGAGAACCTGGTCCTGCATGAGTTGGGCCTCATGATTATGGACTAGGAGCCAGACCATGTACCTGGACTCCTCAACACCCCACCTTTGTGCTCGAAAGCGACTACCCTCTCCTACTCCTGTCATTCTACCTGCAGGTCAGTTCTACAATCCAGGAACAACAAACTCCAGAATGGCTGAGCGGAAGCAATAATTCCAATGCTGTTGCAGAAAATACCAAGTTTATTCCACCACAAAACACGAACCACAACGTATAACACAAGCGCTTTCTCTCGGATCCTTCCGAGCTTTATCAAGTGACAATAAAAGCAGTGTAAAATAACAGTTTATATACATTTTACTTAATTGCAAGTTAATTCATTAAATATGTAAATGATTTCTTAAAGTTGCAGTATTTTACATCTAGTTACTTAAAAAATGTTTGTTTAAAAGTATGAACATTGTTTCATACATTGTATCTTGATAACCTACAGTGCTATATTGCTTGAAATTCACGTGGGAATTTTTGTCTTGTTTTTAAAAACATAACTTATACAATACATTTAATTGCATCATATCCAAATCTAGCTCAATGTCTTCTAGATTTACAACATATTAAAATTGCACTTTTTGTACACAAACTTCTTGGAGAGGGAAAGGGAGGGGGAGGGGGGGGAAAGGGATGTGAGGGGAAGGAAAAGTGAAGATAAAGGAGGCATATTATGTTAGAAATCATATGAGATAAGCCACGCAGAATTGATATCTTTTCAATCGGCCAATACATAGTAAAAAATGTATGTAGTAGCAAACATATATAAATATGCAATAAATATACTAAAAAGGAACATTTTTCTAAAAATTGTTTTAAAAATATTTTTAAAAATTGTTTTTAAGGAAATAAATCAATAAATATGGGGGTCTTCCTATACTGCATGTTAAAGTCTAGCTCTCCTCAGTTTTAAAACTGAGCTTATACTTAAAGTATCATTTAAACCTGGGGTTTTATTCGCATCTAATCTCAGTTGCCAGATTAACTCTTTGGATTCCAAAACAGCTTCCCAGTCTCCACCCCTTTCATTCTGTAGCACTTGTTCAAGAATTATAAATTTGAGGTTGTAATTTGGACAATTTAGTGAATGCTTGTAAAAGGCATTATTTTCCTTCTTTTTCTCTATGTCATAAGAGTGTTCATATAGTCTTTTTCTGAACTCTCTCTCCGTCTTTCCAATATAAAAACTGTTGCATGTGGTGCACAATCCTAAATACACTACTCCTTTTGTGCTACAAGTGTAATGTCCCTGTGGCTTAATATCAAACTTCCTTGCCTTTAAAAATAAATGGGAGTCATGAATCACCATATTACATTGTTTACAAGCACCACATTTGTAAGTTCCTTTTTTGACACTGTGTCTATTAGTCTGTGGGTGTAGTCTTCTCTCAAATATTTCTTTGAGGTTGGGACCTTTCTTTCTAATAAATTGTGGTTTGCTTTCCAATGTAGAGTTAAAATCATCATGTATTTTTAGAATAGACCAATGTTTCAATATAGACTGTTCTATTCCAATATTGTCATTGGAAAAAGTATATGCAAAACCACAACCTTTTTCTATACTTTCTTTCCTCACTGAATCTTGCATTGAGTTTGTAAGCCCAACACCTAACAGTGGCTTGTAAGAACTACTTCTTAGGTTGGTGAATTCCTGTGTAAGGGTGGATAATAGGTCCAATGGATATCCACGCTTCAAAAACATACTATGTAGTTTAGTGATTTCATCCTCAAAATCGTCAATTTTACTACACATTCTACAGGCCCTAATCAATTGTCCTTTTACAATCCCTTTTTTCTGGTAAAAGGGGTGCTGGCTGGTAAAATGTAGCAAGGAATTCGAAAAAGTTGGCTTCCGATAAATTTTAGAATGAAACTGTTTTGTATTGTCATCTTTATAGATAGTAACATCCAAGTAATTTAAGTTTTTTTCACTTACAACATGAGTGAAACCAAGGAAACTAGTTGTGGAATTAATGTGATCTAAAAACAAATCCAATTCATTTCTAGTTCCTTGCCATAGTATACATATATCATCTAAAAACCTGCGATAAAACGTAATGTAATTTGCCCACTCTTGCTGGAAAATGTATTTACTTTCCCACATGTGAAGCACTGCATTGGCGTAAATCATGGCACAGGGAGTCCCCATAGCCACCCCTCTCTTTTGCTTAAAAATTTCGCCATTAAAGAATATAAAATTATTTTCCAATATTATTGACATAAATTTTACTAGTAGGTTTTTGAAAGTGTTGCTAAGGTTTGTTTCCTTATTAAGAAAATCAGTAAACCATTCTAGCCCAGTTTGGTGTGGAATGCTGGGAAAAAGATCTTTTATGTCAATGGTGACCATTAAGATTTCTTGAGTATAAACGTTGGTAGGAAAAGCTTTTAAAAATTCCCAAGAGTCTTTGCAAACATACATTAATTTCTCATTGTATTGTTTCATAATGAAGTCAATGAATTTGCCAAAGGGCTCAGTAATCCCCCCTGCACCTGCTACAATTGGTCTGAACACCACAGGGTTGGTTCCTTTGTGGATTTTTGGAATACCAAATAGAATAGGAATCTTTGGTTTGTGAACAAATATGTAGTTATAAAGATTTTCATTTATAGCTCCTTGCAAGAGGTCATCCGACAACATATATTTTATTTTGGCTAATGCTATATTATATTCATTTCTAGACATTAATGCATACTGATCTTCATCTTGTAGAAGTGCATGCATGTGGGCTTCATAATTTGAATCGTACATCAACACCATTCCTCCACCCTTGTCAGGTTTCATGATTCTGATTTTTTCATTTTTCAACATGTTTATGAAAATCATTTCTTCACTGCTTATGTTCTGCTTACTTAGTTTGTAGTCATTGCTACAAACTGATCTTAGTTCTTGCTCCACTAGTTCTTCGAATACCCTTAAGGTGGGATGTGTGGGTGGGTTGAATGTGCTTTTTCTTGCTAACACTTTTTTTAATTTAGTCCTACCTTTGAAAAATTGGTTAATATTCATGTTCCTGATGAATAACTTAAATTCTACAAGTAAGGATGCTATATTAGCTTTTTTACTGGGAACAAATTGAAGTCCCTTGGAAAAAATGTTAAATGCTATGTCTTCTATCACCACTTCTGTATAATTGTAAATGGTGAAATCTTCTTTTTTACAAATTAAACATTCACCCTCTTTGATCCTACTGATATTACCTATCGACTGTATATTGACATGTCGTGGTGTTTCCAAACTTAATAATCTCTGTTGTTCCAGGTTCTCGTTTGTCTGCGCTGTTTCTGTCCCCACCCCCCGGTTCTCCCGGGGTGCTGGTGAAAATCCTGGTTGTTTAACCTTCTCCCTTTTTCTGCTAATCTTTCACTACGCCGGGGGGGTTCCTGTTCATTACTGACTTCAAAAAATACTTCATCACCTTCATTGTTATTAACTACCTCTAATCTGTCATTGGTTCTAAATCTAGTGGGGTTAGGGTAAGCAATACCTTCACTGTAATCATGCAAATCTCTTTCAAGTTTTTTTATTTTCCTGTTCATTACCTTTTCGCAAAATTGGTCAACTTCATGAAACAGTTTGTCATAATCATGCTTAAACATACTGAATGTATTTTCTGACGTTATAGCCTGGTTCATCATGTTTTTCTTTACATGGTTAGGAAATTTATAAAAGCGTAACCCCTTAGGGATACGCTTGACTTTAATGCATTCTTTTAGGTAGTCTATTTCTAGTTGATTGCTTTTCAAGGAGTACAGTTTGTTTTTGAATTCATTAAAGTCCAACTCAGCTGTGGACATAATGTTATTAGTTACAGTACCTTTTTTGAAAGTAAACGGCTGTTTAGCCCAATTGCTGAAAACAAATTCCTTGGGTTTCATTGTTTTTTTACGTACAGCTTGTTCCCTCGTACCCGCCGAGTGGCTTTCGTTTACCTCCTGAGGACCGTCAACAACACTGCCTATTTGTAGTCCATTACGAGCATTTCCCTGAATGCCCTGAGGTTTTAGCTGCTGTAAACCTAATCCTGGGTTCTCCGGTGAGTTGTTTGCCTTAAGCAAACCTTTCAGTTCTGCTAACATAGCCAGTACTTGGTTGAACTCCGTCCGGGTGACCGGGAGTTCACCTGTTGAATCCTTGAGTATTTCTGGTGTGACTGCTGCATTTAGAAAAATGTTCCTTTTTAGTATATTTATTGCATATTTATATATGTTTGCTACTACATACATTTTTTACTATGTATTGGCCGATTGAAAAGATATCAATTCTGCGTGGCTTATCTCATATGATTTCTAACATAATATGCCTCCTTTATCTTCACTTTTCCTTCCCCTCACATCCCTCCCCCTCCCTTTCCCTCTCCAAGAAGTTTGTGTACAAAAAGTGCAATTTTAATATGTTGTAAATCTAGAAGACATTGAGCTAGATTTGGATATGATGCAATTAAATGTATTGTATAAGTTATGTTTTTAAAAACAAGACAAAAATTCCCATGTGAATTTCAAGCAATATAGCACTGTAGGTTATCAAGATACAATGTATGAAACAATGTTCATACTTTTAAACAAACATTTTTTAAGTAACTAGATGTAAAATACTGCAACTTTAAGAAATCATTTACATATTTAATGAATTAACTTGCAATTAAGCGAAAGTATATAAATTGTTATTTTTGCTGCTTTTATTGTCACTTGATAAAGCTCGGAAGGATCCGAGAGAAAGCGCTTGTGTTATACGTTGTGGTTCGTGTTTTGTGGTGGAATAAACTTGGTATTTTCTGCAACAGCATTGGAATTATTGCTTCCGCTCAGCCATTCTGGAGTTTGTTGTTCCTGGTTTTTGGCGTTCTCAATTTTGTTCTCAGTTCTACAATCGTTTATGCTGTGTATTCCCGCCTATGAGGCTTATATAGTCCGTTTTTCCCGCACATATCTGTGATTGGCCATTTTGGAATTGTATAAACTTCAGTAAACCTGCATTGTCATGCTCTAGTTTGTATTCATTCCTATATATTAGCTATTATTGCATTTACAGGTACTGCTGTCATGGCTTAGTGGTTCTGTACCTCGACTATGGTGTATAGTATCCTTGGTTCGAACCTGGCCACTGCTTTTTATTTTTCATGACTGTCTAGACATGCTGAGGGGTGTGTCTGTGTAAAGGCAGTTTTGATACAGCTTGCTCAACGTTGCCCGTCGGTTAGCTCGTTTGCGCGGTGCGCAGCTTCGCGCAAACGGGGTACGCTGCTTTAAGCCTCATTTGGCCATAGGCACGCATATTACGCTTAGCTCAGTTAGGGGCACATAGATTTAGCATGTTAAACCACTGCTCAGCTACGGGCACTCATTTTGCACCGGTTAAACCACTGCTCATCTACGGGCACATGTACTCACTCTGTTAAACTGTAGCTCAGCTATGGGCATATCTGGCATTTTTTCTTCTTTTGTTACCTCACATGTCTTCAATATAAATGGGCTATTTCATTACATTTTACATAACTTGTGGTTTTGTGTGTACATATTTGTCAGGGACTTGTTTCCTGCTTATTTTGAAAAAAAAAAAATTGGTGTTGTGGGGGCTCGAACCATGAATGCCTGCTCTGCAGCCAACATCTCTACCACTACGCTATTGCTTCCTGGCTTATTTTGCATATTTAGTTCTTATATGCTTTCCCACTGACTGCTAACTGTAGCTGCGCTTACGGCACGCCAGCAAACGTGCGCTCTCACGGTTAAACATCTTTACAATTTAAAAAAAATATATAACATGTTCATTTTTATATATTTTATGTTCATAGTCTGTGGGGGCATGTGTTGTGTTGTGTTTATTCACATTTCCGTGGACTCTGTTGTGGGTGTTTACTTTGGGCACTTTTACACTTCTGGGGGCGTGTCCGCTTGCAGGGCTCAGCCTACGGACACGCCCCCACTGTCTTACACGGACCGTGTTAGACTTAGGTGTGAATCAGCATGCTCTCATGAATATGCAAAGCATGCTGACATCACTCCGTTTAACTGCAGCCTCCGTGTAAGAGTTATAACTCTTACACGGAGGCTTCGTGAATCCTGGGGAATATATGTAATGTATAAGGTTTGTAAATGTGAACTTAATATGGTTTGATTATGTTTATATTAATTTGCCTATGTCACAAGTGCAATTTTAATAAAGGTGTTTAAAATATATACATTTCCCTCAGGACTCCTAGTTAACCTTTTTCACTGCTCTTTCCACTTCCTTCTGCTAAGATTTCTGTTCTCTATGGTTATTGCCAAAAAATCAATAAGTGCTTCTTCCCTAAACTAATGTATATTAGCCAATTGCTAGTTTTTCCCCTTAGCTCTCTGCCGATGATCCTCTTTTTAATCCATAAGCCTCCCAATCCCCTTCAACAGTTTAACTTTTGCCAAACCTTCTAAGTAGCTTTTGCTGCTTTTCTCCCACCCAGTTTTCTTTCATATTCCCACTGTATTTTTAAGTCCAGCTTCATTTTTTCCACATGCTAGCTATCCCCCAACTTGGTTTCTACCTGCCCTAATAACTCTAATATTTTACATACGACCTGTTCCTTGATTTCCATTATTTTTAATAAATATGTAGGGAAATGTCAATATAAATACAGTGGATATAAAAAGTGTACACACCCCTGTTAATATGCCAGGTTTTTGTGATATAAAAAAATGAGACCACAAATAAATCATTTCAAAACCTTTCCCACCTTTTATGTGACTTATAACCTGTACAATTCAACTGAAAAACAAACAAATCTGTTAGGGGAAAAATATAAAAAATAAACATACAATAAGCTGGTTGCATAAGTGTGCACACCCTTAAACTAATATTTTGTTGAAGCACCTTTTGATTTAATTACAGCATTCAGTCTTCTTGGGTACACACCTGCCATCAATTAAAGAGACTCTGATTAACCCCAAATGAAGTTTAGCTGTCTTAGTAGGATTTTCCTGACATCTGCTTGCTTGCTTCAGCAAAAGCCATGGTTCACAAACAGCTTACAAAGCATCAAAGGAATCTATATCATTGTTGAAAGGTATACATCAGGAGAGGGTACACAAAGATTTCCACAGCATTGGATATACCATGGAACACAGTGAAGACAGTCATCAAAAACTGGAGAAAATATGGGACAACAGTGACATTGCAAAGAAACGAACATCCCTGTGAGTATGAATCTCACCAGGAGTCTGTTGTGGCATATGTCCTAAACCTCAGGACAAGGCTCAGGGAACTCATGGGCTTGGCCCAGGAGAACCTTGCAAAAGCCCAACAGAAAAAGGTATGGTATGATAGGAATGCTCAAGCTAAAGAGCAAGCTGTAGGGCAGCAGGTAATGGTTCACACAACAAGCTGCAAGCAGCTTGGGGGAGACCCTGCAAGGTGGTAAGAAAGCTAAGTGATGTTAGCTGCATGGTGGAACTGCTAGGCAGGAGCCAGGAGCACAAATTGTACCATGTTAACATGATGAAACCTTACCATGATAGAGAGGCTCTTGTGTTGAGCATTTGCAGTGGATTAAAGGAGGAGTCTGAGGGAGATCTGGTGACTGATCTCCTCAGTGAGGCTTGGACTGACACCTCAGTGGAACGGGTAGCAATGTCCCAGCAGCTATCTCCTACACAGGTTTGAGAAATCTGAGCAGTGTTACAAGAGTTTGGGGACGTGTTCACTGGGAAACCAGGGTGTACTCACCTGGTGCAGCACCAGATGGATACAGGACCCCAAAGGCCTATTAGGCAGGCCCCTTATAGGGTGCTTGAGAGAATCAAACAGACTCTGAGGGAGGAGATACAGGAAATGTTGGAACTAGGGGTAATTCAAGAGTCCAACAGTCCCTGGGCCTCCCCAGTGGTGCTGGGGCCAAAGAAGGATGGCAGCACCAGGTTCTGTGTAGACTACAGGAAATTAAGTCACACAGAGTCAGATGCTTACCCTATGCCTAGGACAGATGAGGCCCTAGAGCAGCTGGGTGGGGCTTAGTGTCTTACCACCATTAATCTTACCAAGGGTTACTGGCAGGTGCCCTTGACTCCCAGTGCTAGAGAGAATTCAGCCTTTGTGACTCCTTTTGGCTTGTATGAGTTCAAACATATGGCCTTTGGGATGAAAAATGTCCCAGTAACTTTCCAGAGGCTGGTAGATCTAGCAGGAGGGGTTGGCTTTGCTTACCTAGATGATATTGCCATCTACAGCCATGTCAGGGAGGTGCTGGGCAGACTACAGAGGGCAGGGTTGACTATTAAGCCAAGCAAATGTCAGGTGGGTATGGCAGAGGTCTCCTATCTGGGACATAGAGTGGGGAGTGGTAAGATCAGGCCAGAACCTGCCAAAGTGGAAGCCATTCAGGCATGGCCAGCACCTGTTGCCAAAAAGCAGGTGAGGGCATTCTTAGGGACAGCAGGGTGCTACAGAAAGTTTGTCCCTAGTTATAGTACCATAGCTGCTCCCCTCACAGACCTGGCAAGGAAGAACAAGCCAGATAAGGTAGTGTGGACCCCAGCATGTGAGCAGCCAGTCCAGATTACAGTAAAACATTTGTTGTGCAGGTGGATGCTTTGAACCATGGGGTGGGTGGGGGGCATACTTAGCCAGATTTCTTCAAACAGTGAAGAGCACCCAGTAGTTTATCTCAGTCGTAGGCTCCAACCCAGGGAAGAATGTGATGCAGCTGTAGAAAAGGAATGTCTAGCCACAGTATGGACACTGCAGAAACTTCAGCCTTATCTGGATGGAAGAAAATTCACTGTAGTTACAGACCACAATCCCCTTAACATGGTTACACAGAGCCAGGCAGCAAAATGCCAAGTTACTAAGAATGAGCCTAGGGTTTCAAGCATATGATATGTCAGTGCAGCACTGCAGTGGGATTAGCAATGCCAACACAGATGGACTCTCAAGACAGGGAATGAGGTAAGGTATACTCAGACCTAACCCTCACAAGCAACGTTTCTCAAGGGTCACTTGCAGCTGTAGAAAAGGAATGCCTAGCCATAGTGTGGACACTGCAGAAACTTCAGCCTTATCTGGATGGAAGAAAATTCACTGTAGTTACAGACCACAATCCCCTAACATGGTTACACAGAGCCAGCCAGCAAAATGCCAAGTTACTAACAATGAGCCTAGGGTTGCAAGCATATATGTCAGTGCAGCACTGCAGTGGGATTAGCAATGCCAACACAGATGGGCTCTCAAGACAGGGAATGAGGTAAGGTATACTCAGACCTAACCCTCGCAAGCAACGTTTCTCAAGGGTCACTTGAAAAACTAGCTTGAGTTCGGGGGGGGATATGTGAAGGCTGCCAGCCTAGCCAGATAAAATTTTGTAGATAATTCTGTCATTTGTAAATATTAATATAAGCCACGGGCTTGTTCTCTTAAATGTGAAAAGACTGTATTGGATGTTGAACTGCAAAAATGTAACAACACTGCACTCTGCTGGAGGAAAGCCGATAAGTCAAGCATTGTATAATTGTTTGATCTCAAAACTTGGAGCCGAGATGTCTGAATGAAGGAATTCTTCCTATTGTTTTGAGACCAGAGTTAATGGCTAGAATTTACATGTATGTCTTTTATTGCTCTGGCTTCCTGACCAGTTGCAGGATCAAAGGGGCTGTTACACTCTTGAGTTTCTGTTAGTCTGGGAAACAGAGAATAATGATGTAATCTGAAATGAGTCAGTGGAACTGTGTTATCAATTTAAGGACAGAGAGAGAATCAGAACATTTTGCATTTGTTTTCAGAACTGACATCACCAGTGCTGCCTTGCTCTGTATGTAAGTTTATTTTATTACTGTGTTTGCTCTTAGATATAGATAGGAAATAGGAAGTCTAGTCTAGCTGTTTTCTGTATTGATGTCAGAACTTTTCTACTGTATTATTTTAAACATTTTCTGTGATCACTGAACTCTTGACTAGCACTGTATAGTAAGAAGCATTGTCTTGTTTTCTTATTTATTAAATATATTTAAACCTTTCAACTGTGGCTGTTTTATGTAGAGATAATTTAAGCTCTAGAGTACATTGCATGTATATAGTGATACTGTCCAAGCCACCCGAAATAAGCCTTGCTGTTCATCACACTTGCCATTTGGATAATAATATTGCACAGTAATAACTGGACACCTTTCCATAAGGGCCTTATTATAGGTGATATTAGTGGTTGGTGGCAAGTGGTACTACTGTGTAGTCTGGGCAGAAGGGGCATATCTGGAGAACCTGTGCCAGCCTTCCCCAGCAGTGTCTGTGTGTTTGTATATAACTCATATCTCAAAGTGTGTGTGTCAGCTACTTGGGCAGGGACACTAAGCACTGGTTGGACAGAGAGGGTGCTGGAGGTTTTAGCTTGACCACTAGGCTGAGATCTGGACCCTGTAGCTGTGCCATTGGGTAGTCTTATTGGAGACCTGGAGAGAAAGGGAGAAACCAGACCCAGACTGACTATGATCTCTGTGTGCTCTTAAGGGAAATTGTACTTTACTGTGTGTGTATTTGTTATCCTTCCCAATGTGGATGCCCCTCACTGGTGTTAGTGGTGAGGATTGAGGCTCCTTGATTACTGGGCCAGTGCACGGGCATCGCAGTCCCTCCAAAATTGATGAAAAGAGAAGACATAAACTGGTCAGGAAGGCTGCCAAGAGACCTACAGCAACACTGAAGGAGCTGCAGGAATTTCTGGGAAGAACTAGACTGCGGTGGTGGTGCTGCGGTAGCGTTTTCGCCTCATAGTAAGACGTCCTGTTTGATTCTCAGCTAGAGCGTCTTCTGTGTGGAGACATGCGTGAATGGGCATACCTTCATTAAAGGTTGTGCATCAGGGCCGGCAACT
This sequence comes from Protopterus annectens, assembly GCF_019279795.1. Taxonomy (NCBI): domain Eukaryota; kingdom Metazoa; phylum Chordata; order Ceratodontiformes; family Protopteridae; genus Protopterus; species Protopterus annectens. Next base: position 878,387,826 of record NC_056748.1, on the reverse strand, counting down.
CTGCACGTAAAAATCTACTGCCAGTCATTAGTGGACCGGAGTTCCGCTGTGGCGACCCCTAACCGGGAAAAGCCGAAAGGCACAACAACAACTGGTTGTGTACTACATGTGACAATCTTCCATATGTCTGGACTACAGGGTAGAGTTGCAAGATGGAAGCCTTTTTTTACACAGAAAGACATCCAGGCACAGCTAAAATCTGCAAAACAATACATCAAGTCTCCCAAAAGCATGTGGGAAAATGTGTTATGGTCTGATGAGACCAAGGTGGAACTTTTTGGCCACAATTCCAAAAGGTACTTTTGGTGCAAAAACACTTTGCATCACCAAAAGAACACCATCCCCATGGTGAAGCATGATGGTGGTAGTATCATGCTTTGGGGTTGCTTTTCTTCAGCTGGAACCGGGGCTTTAGTCAAGGTGGAGGGAAATTATGAACAGTTTCAAATACCAGTCGCTTTTGGCCAAAAACCTTCAGGTGTCTTCTAGAAAGGTGAAGATGAGGAATTTCACATTTCAACATGACAATTATCCCAAGCATACATCCAAATCAACAAAAGAATGATTTCACCAGAAGAAAATTAAAGTTTTGGAATGGCCCAGTCAGAGCCCAGACCTAAATCCAATAGAAAATCTGTGGGTTGACCAGAAGAGGGCTGTGCATAAGAGATGCCCTCACAATCTGACAGATTTGGGGCGCTTTTGCAAGGAAGAGTGGACAAATATTGCTGAGTCAAGATGTTCCATGCTGATAGACTCCTACCCAAGAAGACTGAATGCTGTAATTAAATCAAAAGTTGCTTCAACAAAGTATTAGTTTAAGGGTGTACACACTTATGCAACCAGCTTATTTTATGTTTTTTATATTTTTCCCCTAACAAATTTGTTTTTCAATTGAATTGTACAGGTTACAGGTCACATTAAAGGCAGGAAAAGTTTTGAAATGATTTATTGTGGTCTCATTTTTTATATCATAAAAACCTGGCATTTTAACATGGGTGTGTACACTTTTTATATCCACTGTAGTCTTCATGCTTACAGCTCATGTATATCTTCTGGCACTTGACTAACAGAACCTTCATATAATTGTTGATGCCCCAAGCATACATCCAAATCAACAAAAGAATGATTTCATGGGCTGTGTGCTACATGAACTCCAAGAGGAACTAAACCCACACATAAGGCTGCTGTTTAATCTTAGCCTTACTACAGGATACGTACCCAAAGAGTGGCATATGGCAACAGTGGTCCCACTTCACAAAGGCGGTGCCTCTACGGACCCTGGAAATTACCGCCCCATAAGCTTGATGAGCCTGGTCTGCAAAGCTATGGAGAGGATCATTATGGAACTCATAAACAAAGACATTGGGGACCTACAGACATTGGATCCTACTCAATTTGGCTTTGTCAAGGGCAGATCCTGCCTTTTGAACTTGGTCGACTTTTTTGAAACCGTCACTAAGGCCATTGATGAGGGTAAGGCAGTTCACACAGCCTACCTTGACCTGGCAAAAGCCTTTGACACAATACCCCACTCGGGCATCATAGACAAACTCACCAGCTTAAATGTAAACCCATATGTCACAAGATGGGTTGCAAACTGGCTCAAGGACAGAACCCACAGGGTCAGAGTTGCTGGAGCTATGTCAGACTCTAAGCCAGTCACAAGCGGTGTCCCACAGGGCTCAGTCCTGGGACCCCTCTTGTTCGGCATTTATTTTTCCAAAGTACAGGCAAACATAGGAGGATTGTGGCTGACAAAGTTCGCAGATGACTGCAAACTGGGCGCCATAATTGATACTCCAGCGGACACAAACATCCTTCAGAGAGGCCTCATAGAAACGGATAATTGGTGCCAGAGACATGGCCTTAAGCTGAACGCCAAAAAATGTATAGTCATACCCTTTGGGAAAAACAAGGTACTGACAAATTACCACATAGGCGGTAATCCATTAAGTACGGAAGAGGTAATCAGGGACCTAGGGACCCAGGTTGACAGTAACCTCTCATTTGACACTCACATTGCCAAAGTGGTTAGGAAGACCTTCTATATTGCCCACCTTATCATGAAGGGTTTCACATCTAGATCAAGAGAGGTCATTGTGCCCCTGTACTCTTCTCTTATCAGGCCAATGATTGAGTACAATGCCCCATTTGGGATGTATCTCACCCGACACCTGCAGCAGTTGGAAAGACCCCAAATGTTCCTCACCAAGAGGATAAAGGGTCTTAAACATATGTCATATGCTGCCCGACTGAAAAAACTCCAGCTCTATTCAGTTGCATACCGCCTACTCAGAGGTGATCTGTGCCTGACGTACAAGGCCATGTCCAATCCTGAATTAATGGACATGCTCCACCTCAGACAATCCAAATCCATCAGAGCCACGAGAACAAGTGACTTCAACCTCAACACAGAAATAAATAGGAAGTGCTGGAGGGACAGATTCATAACCCAGAGGCTCCCTACACTCTGGAACAGAATCCCAGTCCATGTTAGGCAGAGCCCCTCACTGACTCTATTCAAGAGAAATCTCGACGAGTGGATGGGAGATCGTAGATTTACCCCGGGGGTCATCTCTGTGTCACTACTAGACAGAGGCATAGTAAACTAAACCCTAAAAGGGCATAGTATTCTCATCCTAAGGGGTGGTGTAAGCCACATACACTCTGGCTAGGCTTATAAATGCCTTAGGGCAGATAGCCTAGTACAAACCTATGAACCTATGTAATTTTACACTTCTGTTTGAGCTCATGTCACACATTTCTATACCATTCAAAGTACTATAACCCTCTCTGTGCCCCTTTAATAGACACAATAAGCAAAGAACTTTATAAACTTGCATGCACAGAACTTTACCCCTCCATCTAATAGCTAGTACACTAAATTGGCAGATTCTCCAACAGGCATTTTCTTCCCTAAGAATAAGGGTACTCATGATAAAGCATATTTTACAGCTTGTTTTGGGGTGAAGATATATTGCTACTTGTTTCAGTGTTATCCTCTCCCAAATGTGAACAATGGTGTGTGTATTTTCAAATGTTACCTTAAAAATTAGCTCTGGAAAATTTCACAGAATAGCACTGAAGAAACACACAAAGACAGAGAGAGACAGTAAATGTCTTTATAAATAGTACTTTCTAATGTTAGTGCTGCTGGAGAGCTATTTGATTTGTTTAACCTTATTCATCTTATCTATTTACATTTCTCTTCCTCTCAAAGCTACACTGCACAGCCCTTTTATTAAAAGTTGTCGTCTCTGACTGATCTGCCATGAAGCTCACTTATGATGCTCTGCAAGGGCAACTCTTAATTCACAGCTTCCTTGACTCAAGTACATATGTTCAACTCTTGTCAATTTTCACTAAAAGTCTTGCACCTAGAGTCTGAAGTCAAACTGATGCCTTTACAGTACGCAGTGAGATTGTCTCATCTTACAATCGCTACCTTTCTTTCATTTACTGACAATAAGCCCCATCCTTGATGTATTTTACTTTCTTTATTCTGTTCTTCTAATCATATAATTATTGAGAAAAAATAACTATTAATTCATGTAAGCTACTTCACAAATATTCATAACCCAGCACCTCTAGCAGTTAGAGATCACAATCTTATTTAACACTGAAACTGTCACTTCCTTGCTTTCCCCTTCTTTAATGTTTTCTTAACTTACAGTCACTAATCCATTCAATTTGTAGCATTGACACATGCATGGAATGCATGGGGTCGTGGTTCAATCTCCAGACAAGCATGAACGTTTTCCTGTCTTGTTTAGTTAATACAGTACTTGGTTAATGATCTGTACCGTATTTGTATGCTTGCATATTAAAAAAAATAATGGTTTCCTAGCTGAAAGGACAAACAACTGCTCTTTTGTGAGACCAGGTAACTATCTGTCCAGACACACTCTGCTGGCCCAATGGCAGTGATAAGCACACAGAATTTGGGGGTCCTGGGATCAATCCCCAGAGAAGGATCAACTTTTTTTCCTTTCCTGTTCAGATGCTAACACTTAGAAAACAGTGCTATGCACTTCATATTTCTCTGTCTACAGACTACATTTAGAAAGACATTTACTTGATATGCTATTGCTAATCAGGCAAATTCACATCCAGAAAAAGCAGCAACCCCTTCATTATAATAACTTTGTACAACATACTGTGCACTGCTGTACTAGATTTTATCATAATGAACTTAACACAAACTGTTAACATATTTCTTTTTTCCATTTAGCGTCTTCATGAAACAATGGCAGTGAACAGCTGTTGGCCCACAGAGTGTGCTGCAAATCTTCTGGCTTTATTTTGAAATTTGCATAGATATATCTTGTTGAATTGGGCATGAGATGGCTGCACTTGCATGTTTTTTCTGTTTCACTGCTGGTTATGTTCCTTGTCTCAACTGGGAATTTGAATATTGTGATGAGTTGGTTGGCATGGAAAAACAGCATTCAGAGATGGGAATTCTGTAGTCTACATTGTTGGAGGTATGGTGGTGGCAGAGTTGAAGCAGATCCAAGTGTTAGAGGACTGGAAGATAACGGTGGTTCGGTTTGTTCAAGTGTTATGGAAGGGTGGAGTACTTTGGTTAGGACTGTGACTTCTGGTTTCCTGTTATAGGAGGAATGCAATTTTGTCTTGGTACATTTTGTTATAACTCAGGAAACACTTGCCAGTCTATTTTGCTTACTCTTTTACCTGCCAGTGTTATTGGTTTTCAGCACAATGGCTCTGTATAACCACTGTTGCTATGGGACATCATTTGAGAACTTTCCAATATCTGCTTGCAGCTTTTAGAATGGTCTTGTTTGTGTTGAGCTTCTTATTGACTGGCTGGTAGCAGTCATTGTAGCATTGTTGCATGTTCAGCGTAACAATGCTTTACTGCTATTTATATTATTTTGCTGCTTACTGAAAATTACTTTTAGTAAATGCATTACATACTATGGTGTTTTATCTGGACTTGAATTGTATTACACTGTTGTGAGATGTTGGTTTTGTAAAGTGCTTAGAACTTCTGCTTCATGGGCAACAACAAGTGGGGTTAATACATTTCAATCCCGATCAGTTTAAAATATCCCATAGTGGAATTAATAGCTGACAGATGTTGCACTATTTACCAAGTTCAAACTACTAGTCTTTGCATAGCCCTCACCTTTTCACCATACCAATTTCAAGTTCAAATCCCAGCTTCTTCTGATTGGTACAAAACAAGAGTAATGTTTTTTCTCTCCTCTAAGTAGTTTGAATAACTCGTAGTGAGATTAATATTTTCCAGTTCTCTCACTAGTCACCAAAATGCATGTAAGTGTTAATCTTCTTCCTGTTTCTCACTTTCTTGCATGTATTGGGATCTGGTTCAAGTGCAAACTTCTCATGTAAATTCCTGGGATCCTCTCTGCCACTCCATCTTCTTTTGAAATAATGGACATAGTTTCACAGGTACAGCCTCTTTTAGAAATCCATTACTTGTAGAGGGTCAAAAACACAGTTCCCTGCACTTTACTGACTGGATTTTTAACAACTATATATTTCACCTCTGAAAAGCCTTACCTAGCTTTATAAATGTTTTTGCCCCACAGGGGGGAAAATGACTGCAGAGTGCAGTTTGAATCTCATTCCAGCTTCTAAGCAATTCTTATCAGTGGAATAAACTTACTCCTCTTTTGCCTGATGCTGCTGAATAAAGATTTTCCACAATTCACTGGCATCACCAATTTTTAAAACCCTTCCTTTTTCCCATGTTTGTCAAGTGTGTCTCCTACTGCTGATATGACTGATTTTTTAACGACTATGGAGGCCACATTTAGGCAAAGACAAGACTCATCCTCTCAATTAACAAATCCTCCTGTGGACCACCAGTCTGGTTACTTATCTGTACTTTTTAGTTCACTCCATCCAACTTCCCTGATATTGCAATAAACATCAGGTTTTCTTGTCAAGCTCTGTGTTCTAGATGTATTCTTTTTTAAAGATTTTCTATTTAACATATACCTATCATTCTATTTTTGGCATATTCAAACTTAACAGTTTAGTAGACTGGTTATTTAATGCCTCCTCTATTTTTTAAACTTTTTTATATAATCTTCCACTTACAGTCATATTTATTTTAAATGCTTCTAATTCTATCTGGTCTATTTTTCCTCAGGTTTACTGGAAGCCACCTCATGTGTTGATGTTCTGGTCAGCTCTTTTTTCTTACGTTTCTGTACTTGCTGGTCAATTAGTGAATTTCACCCACAGTTTTTACTTTTATGGGATTTTTCTCTATTTCTTGGTTTTCACACTAGGAGAGCTTGAAATGGTGCACTTCCCAGTCATTCCTCATCTTTGATGCCTCAGACCTGATGGTAGTGACCCTGAAGAGGTGCAGTTTTGTCTGTCTCTGCTCCCGGCACCCATATTTTCTGGAATCTCTATTAGCCTCTTTGGAGGCTGACAGCATACTCCCAAAACCAGAATTCGGACAGGCCTCAGATTGATAACTTCACTACAGGCAGATGCCAGACATTCAAAAGTGGCAAAAACCTTAAGCTGGAAAACAATTTCTTTTTGGCAAACAGTCACACTTCCTGAGATTCCTGCAATCTCCATATTAGAACCTCAGGAACAGTATTTGACATGCAGTATTAGGCCTTTCGTATGCCTATGGCGCCTTTCTATCTTACCTTTGGATGTCTACTATACCTTTACTGGCCTGGAATATTTTTGAAATAAAAGATTCATAGAAGACTATGTATCAGCCTAGTAGGAATACCCCCTCCTCCTCAAGGTCTCCCCTTCTGCTACTTCTGATGTGTCTCCTTCAACCTAAAAAGAAAATGGCCTTTCCTCTTTGGGATCACTCAGCCTGAAAGTGGAGCAGAATCTGTCCTGCCTGGACCAGATCCACAACACACCTGCTACAATATGGACAGCAACACTATTACTTCATCTCTTCTGGTGAAAGTCTTCTTCAGGAATTCCATGACCTTCGTAACACAGCACATTCAATTGGGTGTTATGGAGGTGTTGTTTGGTTGCCAAAAGAGATACCTGGAGCTTTTACATATGGAAAAGCCCAGACCCATAGCAACTGGCCTTCAACTGTGCCTCACTAGAGCTTGATTGTAAAACCTCTCAACCCCAATCCAGAGAAGCAGGATTGTTTAATTTACAGAATCCTCAAGATAAATATCTGTATACGAATTCCATGGCAAACCATGCCATGGTACCAATGAACATAGTTGGGTGATCTAAGTTGATAACTGAGCTCAAAGTTCCACACATCCCCCAGTAACAGAGAAAAGGGAAAGCTGGATGTTATGTCTGTTGGTAAATGGTTTGTATTTCCTCTACTCTTGGAATCAGGAGTATCTGATGCAAGACTTATTTAATTCAAAAATAATGGGATTTCCTGAAGCAGGCAGAGGATATGACTTGAGCAACTTGGATGAATTAGAAGCTGCAAAGGGAGCTCTTTCATGCAACAGTACAGATGTGAACTCCAAAGATAGACTTATCTCACAGTTCAACCAGCAGGCAAGGAAATTCTGCTTCCAGTTCCCATGCAAGGGAGCTTTGGTAGTGAAAAGCTTCCTTCTACATACAAGACATTTTACTGCACCAGTGGTCTATGAAACAGTTTAGCTATGAGAGGATATTCATAATAACCATACATGTTCAAGTAAAATAAATCACTCTTGTAGTATGGATTCCCTTTAGCCTTATCCCACTAGTCATTTCTGGTGTTGTCATCTCTTCTGTAAGCAAGGTAGAATAATATCGGGGGGGGGCATATTTTGGGAGAATCTTTGACAAAAGAGAGATCATTTCTGAAATGCAGATATGGCTAACATTTCCAGCACAAAGTTAAGAACCCAGGAATAAGCAACCTGTTACGAAGAGGTCTCAGGTGTGACACTCATTATTAAACTGTTTCAGTAAAAACAGAAAAGTGGAGGACCCACAGGCAGACAAGCTGAAATAGCTGCAATATGTACCTTGTTAGAGGAGTAAGACAGACCAGAGGATAATAACAAATACTTGAACACCAGTGGGACATAATCTCCGATAACGGCCCTTGTTATTGCCTAGGCAGCAACTAGAAAATCTTTTCCACTTGCTAATATAAAGCTTGCTAGTGGCAGATTTTCTTGCCTCCTTTAATACCCGCTGCATGTCCTCTTAGAAGAGGTGCCTAAAAGGAATTGGAATTGAATCACAAAGGCAGTCAGCAAAAGATTTTGAGATTGGGGTATATCAAACTCTTCTTCTATCGTGCAAGTAGCTGTAAACTAGTTTGTGGGGAAGTTTGTGGTAATTGCCCTTGACCAACAGTTCCATAAAAAAGTGAGAAAGTACAGTTGTGTACACTTACCATAAATGTAGATCTTAGAGTGTATTCACTGTTGCAGTCATCGCATTTGGGTTATCCCTGCCAGGGTAGCCCTCGGCCAGCCCAAATACCAGAGACTTAGTATTTCTGCTTCGGTTGCTGTCACTTCACGACTGACGTCAGGTTGTCAGTAGTATAAAGTAAGGCAGCCGACTCCATTACATCAGTTTTTCTTGCCCTAACCTGTCAGGAGCCACCCAAGTAGGAGCTAGGTTCTGGTGGAAGAACCCCACCAGTGCAAAATAAATACCAATATATCCCTTGTAAGGAAAGATAATAAAGGGGGATGGAGGGGGGAAACCAGGACTGCAACAGTGAATACACTTGAACATCTACATGTATGGTAAGTGTACAAAACTGTACTATGTTCTTTGTGTTTCACTACTTTTGCAGTCATCACATTTGGGTTGATTCCGGGAGCTGAGGAAATGGGTGGAGGCAGTCAAGGAAACTAGGGGCTGGCTAGGATGCCTTGCTAGACTGCAGAGGCAAACCCTGACATGGATTTGGAGAAGAGAGGCAGGTGGTAATGCTTGGAAAAAGTGTGAACAGATGTCCAGGTGGCAGCCTCCAGGATGTCCCTGGTGGGGACTCCGAGGAAAGCTACAGAGGTGGAGGCTGCTCTGTTGGAGTGTGTCATGACCCCCCTTGGGGGGAGGCTTTCCATGTTGCTTGCAGCAGAAGTGGATGCAGTGTGCTATCCATTTGGAGATGGTTTGTTTGGAGATGGCTTTGCCTTCTGCCCCTGTAGCAAAGCTAACCGGCAATTGATCAGACTTCTGAAGGATTTAGTCCTGTCTAGATAGAATCTGAGCTGTCTTTGCACATCCAGAGAGTGCAGAATCCTTTCCTCCATGTTCTGTGGATGAGGAAAAAAGTGGGCAAGTGAATGGATTGGTTGAGAGACACACTGGACACCACCTTGGGCATGAAGGATGGGTTAGTTCTGAGGGATAACCTGTCAGCATGGAAGATGATGAAAGGTTCCACAGCCATGGGCGCTTGTAGCTCAGAGACTCTTCTGGCTGAAGTGATGGCCAGCAGGAATACTGTTTTCCAGGAGAGAAATTTTAGCTCTGCAGAAGAAGCTGGTTTGAAAGGGGGCAGGGTGAGTTTTTCCAGCACAAAGTTAAGGTCCCAAGCTGGTGTTGGTGCCTGTCTGGGTGGCCTCAAGTTGCTGGCCTCTCTTAGGAACTGTGTGATCAAGGAGTGTGAGAAAAGGGGCTGCTCAGTGGGAAAATGAGCAGAAATAGCAGAGGCATGAATTTTTATAGATAAGAAAGAGAGGCCACTGTGTAGTAGGTCAGCTAAGTAATCCAGGAAGAGAGAGAGGAAGGGTTGTGCCATACTGGCTCCCTTCGCCTGGATCCAGGTGCAGAACCTTTTCCATTTGTCAGCATAAGACTTTCTGGTGCTAGGGCATCTGGCCTAATGGATAACATCTAGAACCTGTTTACTGAGGATGGCAGATTGGTTGGGGGTTAGGGGATGAGCCAAGCTACCAAACTGAGTGTCTGCAATTGGGGATGCATGACTTCCCCTTCCCTCTGGGTCAGGAGGTTTGGAATCTGAGGAATATGCCATGGGGCAGTGGAGACTGGCTATGCATCAAGGGGTACCAGTGCTGCCGGGTCTAGTCTGGAGCTATAAGAATGGTCCTTGTTTTTTCTTCCTTTATTTTGAGCAGTACCCTGGGGATGAGAGGTAGTGGAGAAAAGGCATGGACCGATAGACTGACCCAGGGGAAGGGCAGGGCATCAACTTTCCAAGCCATGCAGTGATGCTCCCTGGTGCAGAATTTGCTGAGCTGATGGTTGGTGTGGGAGGCAAAGAGGTTGAATTTTGGTGTGCCCCATTTCTGAGTTATTAGGGTGAAGGTTCTTCTGTTGAGCTGCCACTCGTGTGAGTCCAGAAGATTTATGCTTAATTGGTCTGCCAGAGAGTTGAGAGAGCGTGGTAGGAATTGTGCTAACCGGTACAGTTGCATGGCAGAGGCTGTGTGCCAAAGGGTCATGGCCAGCCTGCATAGAGGGTAGAAGTGAGCCCCTCCCCGCTTGTTAATATACCACATCACAATGGTGTTATCTGTTTTGATCAGGAGAGCCCCTGGAGTGAGAAGGGGCTTGAAGGCTATCAAGGTGTGCTGCACAGCCATCATGCCTTTTTGAATGACGTGCAGAGGGATTTGCTACGGGCTCCATTGGCACTGTATGCACCTACCATCCAGGTGTGCACCACAAGCATAGTCTGATGCGCCTGTGGTGAGAAAGGCAGTCCCTTGTTGTGGGGAGCATGCTGTTGCCCACCAAAGAAAATCTGTTCTGTGGCAAGGAATTATAGGTAGAAGAGTTTCCAAGTCTTGAGAGTGCTGACACCAAAGGCTTTTTAGGTACCACTGAAGTTTCCTCATATGCAGTCTGGCATACGGAATGAGTAGTATGCAAGATGCCATGAACCCCAGAGCTTGCAAGATCTTCCTTGCAGATAGCTGGGGCCTGGTGGTTAATTGAGAGAAGGAGGTTGCCAGGAAAATTTGTTTCTCTGGTGTAAGGTATGCCATCTCGGATGCTGTGTCCAGGCTTGCTCCCAGGAAGATAATCCTTTGGGAGGGCATCCGCTGGGATTTCTTTTCGTTGATTGTGTACCCTAGGGAGGTTTGTAGTGTCTTTACAAAGGCCAGGTGTTTGAGTAGCTTTTCCTGGCTGTCTGCCTGAATAAGGAAGTCTAAGTATGGGCAAATCTGAATATTTCTTTGTCTGCAAAAGGCAATGGCTGGAGTCAGACATTTTGTGAAAACTCTGGGAGCAGTAGATAAGCCAAAGGGAAGTGCAGAGAACTGAAAGTGTTGAGATCCTGCCCTGAAACTGAGATATTTCCCACATGATTCCCTAATAGGGATGTGGAGGTTGGTCTCTTTTAGATCTAGGGTGGCTAGCCAAGCATCCTTGGAGGTTGAGCATTTTGAATTTTGGGATCACCAGGAAGGTGTTTAGAATGGCTAGATCAAGGATGGGGCCCCAGGTGCCCTCTTTTCTGGGCACCACAAAAAGTATGGAGTAGATACTTTGGCCTTTCTGTTCTGCAGGAACATGCTCTACCACCTTCATAGAGAGAAGGAAAAGGATTTGCTTTTGAGCCTCTGTCCACTGTTTTGGTGGTAGATCTGGGAACCCTTTTGGGGTTGGAAGGGTGTGGAAGGAAAATCTGTATCTCTGAGACACTATGTTCAGAACCCAGCTGTCGTTGGTAATGGTGTGTTTAGTTACTTGACTTGTAGAATGCATTAACTCTTGTAATTCTTTTGATTCTGCCCAAGCAGGAAAGGAAGACATTTTTTATTTAAGGAGTTCCAGGGTATACTGCTGAAATTTCAGCATATGGAACTGACAATTTAGTGCCCTGATAGCAAGAGTAGCTTAGGTGTATACTTTTTTACCCCATCTGTCCAGTGCTCGGGAATCCTTATCTGAGGGGGTGGGATTCTTAGCAGAGGTTGCTTTAATTCCTTTAGTCCCTTGAGAAATTACCACAGGGTCAGCAGTAGGACTTTTAAAAATAAATTTGTGAGAGTCAGGGACTCTTATAGTACCTGTCTGGTTTTCTGGGTGCAGGAGGGAGGGTGTCAGGAGTCAAGCTGGATTCCAGGAAAACATCCACCACAATATCCAGGACTGGGGGGATGGCCATGGGTTTGTGCTGTGAAAGATCTAGGAATTCCCTGAGTCTCTTTTTAGACTGTGGGTAGACTTGACTCTCCCATTGGAAATGCGCCGTTAAGGTATGCAGGGTTTCCCCAAAGGAAAAATCCTCTGCGGGAGAGGCTGAAGGAATGGAATCCTCTGCATCAGAATCCTCATAAGTAGAGAGGGGTTGCATGTCTTCATATTCAGATGCATCAGATTCATCTGACTCTTGTTCAGACAAAACTACAGGGGACAGATCTCTTTTACTTTTGGAGTGGGTACCTTGGCTTTCCCTGTTCAGCACAATAAGGTATTCCACCATTTTAAGCACTTGAGATTGAGGCAAGGAAGCAGGTGCCTGAGAGTGGGTTGTCAGTTACTTGGGTGTGGTTTGTAGCCTAGGCCTTAGAAACTCAGTCGTTTTTGAAAGAACGGTAGTCACAAAAGACATTGGTTTGTGTACAGAATTGGTACTGTGAAAGACTTCCTCGGAAGCCGGTGCCTGCTCAACAGCTCTGGATCCATCTAAGGTAGAGAAGACTGCAGGTTCCTTAGTTGAAGAGTTTTGCGGCATACCGGACTCCGAAAGGGTCTCGGTAGAGGCCTGTGAATCCACAGAAGCAGGCATCAGGGGCTGCGAAAGTGCCTCACTGAGGACCAGAAAACTGATGACTTGCTTAACAGAAGCGTCGTTGGTAGGTTTGGACCTGTGCGGTCTGTCTCTGTCTTTATCTTTATGGTTTTTTAGTAAATCTGCTGTCGGATGGCTTACCAAAGCCATATTGGAATTAGAGGACTGTAAGTGAAAATATCTGGCTACAATAAAGACCCGAAGGATAGTTCTGGCATTGAACAAAGCACAGAAGTGACAACGGGGGACATCGTGGTCTGGGCCTAAACAAGTGATACAGTAAGAATAGAAGTCTCAGTGTGGTATTTGCTTTCCACAAGCGAAACAATTAACTTTTTCTGACATCGGTTAGTGCAAGAAAAAAGGATCCCCAAAGGGGTACTTAGGTTTAGAAAACTTCAATTCGGAAGACGAAAACTCAGGTAGCGACCGGCTGGCACTTGTGCAAACTGCTTCTGCTTCAGGCTCCACTGCAAGAAAGATTGATGTAATGGTGTCGGCTGCCTTACTTTATACTACTGATGACCTGACGTCAGTCCTGAAGTGACAGCAACCGACGCAGAAATACTGTCTCTGGTATGTGGGCCGGCCGGAGCTACCCTGGCAGGGATAACCCAAATGTGATGACTGTAAAAGTGAAACACGAAGAACATACAATGCTGCCTGGGCCAAAAGGGAAGTCACCACAATGATTTTTTAAGAGTCCTCCTGAATCTTCAGAATTACCTAGGATATCAGTGGAAAAGCTAGAAATGCATAAATGAACATTTCCATCCATGGGAATAAAAATGATCTGTTCTCCAGGATTGCTTACAAACAGCCCTGGAGCAGAATTTGCTCAGTTGTCTGTTTTGAAAGGAGGCAAACAGATCTAACTTGAGGTGTTCCCCAAAACTAGATCAAATCTTGCAAGACCTCATACAATTTACATTTGTGAGAGCTTGTTATGGTCCTGCTCAGCTCGTCTACCACTATGTTTTGTTCTGACAGAATGTAAGATGTTTGGAGGTTTAAGGAGTGCTTAAGAGCTACCTCCCAAGCCGTCACAGCCAGCCTGCACAGAGGGTACAACCTGGTACCCCCCCTTGCTTGTTTACTATATCACTGTGGTGTCTTCTGTAACCACTTGAAGAGATCCCAAGAGCATAGATGAAGAGATTTTAAGGTGTGGATCAAAACCCACATCTCTTTAACATGAATTTGCTTTCCTCTCTGTCTGAGGAGTTCTGCAGGCCTTGCATCTTTACTCCCACAGGAACTGCTCCCATGCAAAATCTAAAGAAAGTGTAATAACAGATTGGCTTGCAGGTATAGGAGAAAAGGGAAGATATGGATTTGCTTTATCTGTACTCTCCACCAATGCAGTTTCCTTTTTACAAATCCCAATACTAGAATTTGAAATTGTAGAGGATGCAAACATAGAGTCCATGTGCTTTTTTTTATTTTTTTAAGAAATCTTGAATCATTCTCATGTGCAATCATAGAGGCCATAAAACCTGGGATCCTGAGATTCCCTCTGGCTTAAGTCTGTGACTGATTTGAGAAGCTCAGGAAAATTTACAGATAAAAATCCACCTTTTGTGTGAAAAAAAAACTTTTTGGTGCACAAGTCTACAAGATTGCCTAGAAAGTCAATTATGTGTGATGGGGTCGAGGAATATTTATGAACATTTATCTGGAACCACATATTGTCAGAAGAGAAGAAAACCAGAGTAATAACTCGCTGAGATCTGAAAAAAGAATCTGCAAAGATGTGAGTGTCTAAACAAGGAAATACATAAATGCCACTCATTCTGCAATGAGCTATAACTGGAGCTAGACAGTGAATACCCTTGGGGCTGTAGAAAACCTAAGGGGAAATGCAAAGAACTGATAATGTGACCCAGATACAGAACATCTGAGAAATTTCCTGAAGCCTTTAGCTATGGGAATGTGACAGTATGCATCTTTTAGAGCAAATGTTACTATATAACTTTCTTAGGGAATGAGAGGTGACATATTCTGAAGGGTCAACATCTTAAATTTGGGAACTTTCACATACAGATTTAGAAAGGAAAGGTCTAGCGTTAGTCGTCAAGAAGACTCTCTCTTTGGTACCAGAAACATTCTGGAATACAAGCATTTGCCGCTTTAATTTAATTGCACTGGATTTATGACTCCTAGTGTGAGTAAAAGCTGAAGATCCTGAGGAAAACTCTTGTTTAGCTTGGAGGGTAAGAAGGAACTCCCCTGAAAGGAGGTACTTGAATCTAGTGTCACCTGTATCCCTCCTGAACTACTTTTAGCACTCAAGAGTCTGAAACAATCTCTTGTCAAAAGGGGGATGTACAGACACAATTTCTGGAACAGATTTTGAGATGAGGCAGCATTATTGAGGGTGGGGTAAAGAATGCTGGTATAGTCATTCTGAAATAGCACACTGTCCCTTTGTAGGAAAATAATTGTTTTTTATTCCCCTCCTGACATCTCTTTTTTTGGCTCCCTATTTGGCTCAAGAAGGCAGGAATTGTTTGTTTTGTTTCTTAAATGGGAAGGAGGGTCTGGGAGATTTGTAAGGGGAACATGAAAATCTTGGAAACTCCATCTATTAATTTACCTGTCATCAAATTGTTTGAAGACTTTAGTAGCAGATTGGCCAAATAAAACTTCCTTATCTAAAGCCAGATTTAAAATTCCAGACTTGACCTCATCAGAAAACTTTTGATTACATACCCAGACATATCTAAACTCAATACAGTAGCACTTGCAGTGGCCCTACAGAAAGTATCTGCACAATCATACACACACCTTAAGGCACATTTTGATACTTGAGAAATGTTAGAAACAATCCAATTTAGATATGCACTATGGGAGAATTGTAGTTGATTGTTCAAACTGTCTGTACAAAAAAAGAATAAACTTTCACATACAAGTTTGACAGTTAAGAATTCTATATGCCAAAGGAGAAGAAAATATTCTCTTGCTAAATCTATCTAGTACCTTTCCTTCTTTGTCCATAGGGAATGATTGAAGGACATCAACAGCCTATTCCCTGATAGCAAATATGAGGATATGCCCACATGGTTAGACCTGAGGTGGGAAAAAACAAAAGTCATGTACTTATCAAATTGATAGAGCTGTGTTTTCTCTTTCCATCTGGTTCAGCCTATGAGTTATCAGATCTGTGGTTAGCCATATTCCATAGATTTTGGCCCATTGAGCTCCACTTCATCTACCCATAATCCCTTGCTTTTCAGGACTACCACAGAGTGAGTTTTGTCCCATATTACCCCAAACTGACAATACTCAAACTACATGGGCAAAAGATATGAAGGACCCCAAAATAGAAAGGAAAAAGGGACAATCTCTCCAACTCAGTCATTCCATGGTCAAGAGGCTCACCAAAAAGGCAGTGGTCAGAGGGAGGGATGGTTAAATCAGATGAAGAGAGATAACAGAGATCTATTGTTATGGTAAGTACATACTTTTGTATATGTCTTTTCCATCCAGATTCAACCTGTGGGACAGAGTACTCAGCCACACAAAATCCCAGGAAGGTCCCAATGAAGGATACTGTGCACGCCAGTGGAACCACAGGAAGTCTTGGACCAAGACTGAACATCCAATTTGTAGTAAGATGCAAAGGTGTGAGGGCCTACCCAGGTAGCAGCTGCACAAATCTCATCCAATGCAGCTCTCATGAAATACGCTGTTGAAGTAACTATTGGCCTAGTAGAATGATCGTTTGGTTTATCTGGCAAGGACTTTCCTTTTAAATTATACCCAAAAGAAATGCAAACAGTCACTTAGAGAGAGTAACCTTAGATACTGTCAGGCCCAACCAGGCTTTTGAAAAAAAGAGATAAAAACTGTTTACACTTTCTGAAAGATTTTGTTCTATCCAAATGATATTTAAGTCATATGTGAACATCTAGACAATACAGCAGGCATTCCCCTTTGTTAAAAAAAAAAAACTCGGGAAGAAAACACAGGTAAATGGATGGAGTGGTTCAAATTGTTCTCCACAGCCACCTTAGGAATAAAAGATGAGTTTGTGCATGGGGAAACTCTGTCTTTATGAAAAAATAAGTAAGGAGGCACTGACAAGAGGGCTTGCAACTCTTGACAATCACTTGGCATAAGTGCCTGCTACCAAAAATAAGGCTTTACAGGCTAACAACTTTAAGTCAACTGTAGCAGCATGCTCAAAGGGAAGAGCAGCCAAACACCTGAAGCATGAAGGGCAAATCGCATGGAGGGACAGGGTCCTTGACCACAGGGCATAACAACTCTTGAGAAACCCTGAAACTTCTGAGAGCTGCTAAAGACATATTATCTCTACCAGTGTGGAAATTGGAAATAGCTACCAACTGCACCTTAATAGTGGAATAACTACAGCCTAAGTGAAACAAACTCACCAGGATGGCAAAAACAACCTCTATGGGGCGAAAAAGGGATACAGCACCTTACAGATAAGCCCAACAAGCAAAACATTTCCACTTACTAGCATACACCTTACACATAGACAGCTTCTGAGAAGAAGACAAGATATGCACCACTCTTTTGGAAAGCTTGGGATCTCAGGCCAGCAAAAGAATTTAAAAAACAATGTGATCAACTTCAGGGTCTGAAGGTTGAGTGGGTCCAGGCCTGCCAGGTGAGACATCAGATACAGAATGAGATTAAAGACCCAAGGAGGGTACTTCAGAAAGAAGCCAAAAGAAGGAGAATCACATCTGATGGGGCCAAAATGGGGCAATGAGGATTAGTCACTCTGCAACAGGCTGCCTTCTGAAGAAACTTTATTATCAGAGGATTAGGGGACAGGTGTTAAGTAGACCTCAGGGGACAAACATACAGAACAGTGTCTCTGAGCGACTGTCCCTGGGGAGGGAATAAGACATAATAGCTAATGAACTTGGTATTGTAAATAGATGTGAACAGATTGCAGCAACATAGACTGCCTCAGTGATGAAAAATCCGATGGATTCAGGACCACTCATGGGGAAAAAGAATGCTTCTGCTCAAATTGTCTGCTAATATGTTGCATCTCCCCAGGATGTGCATCACAACCAGAAACTGATATTGCCAACTGCCAAACTCTCATGGCCTCCCAACAAACCAGATATGACTAGGTTCCTCCTTGTTTGTTCAAGTACCACACCAAAGACATGTTGTTAGTCTGAACTGAAATCACACCATGGAAAGAACATCCTGAAAGCCTGCAATGCAAGGAGGACTGCCCTCACTTCCTTGAAATTGATGTGAAGACTGGCCTCAGTATCGGACCACATCGCCTGGACAGTCCTCCCTTCAAAATGCACCCCCCACCCTACAATAGAGGTTTCCATGGTGACCATGTACTGAGGAGGGGGAAGAACAGTCTTCTGGTGGACAGCAAGGTAGACTTCAACCACTACCTGATATAATTTCAAACCACCGTCAATGCAACTGGGAACTCCACTGGGTGTATCAGATAAGATCGGTAATGTTCTGTTCAACCCCCACTGAAGAACCCTCATGTAGTACCTCATGAAGGGAACCAAACAAGTAGCAGCTGCCATGTGCAGAAAGAGCCTGAGAACCAGATGAGCCAGAGGGTCTGGGCATGATAGTAATGAAACAGCAAAACCCTGCAGGTCCGACACTCTGGAAACTGTTAGCCTTATGATCTGAGAGACTACGTCCAAGTGGTAACCTATAAACTCTATCAAATGCATAGGAAGAAGACTGTATTTCTGACAGTTGTCTGTGATCACCAAGGAGCTACTAGCTGGAGTAAGGTGTCCATAACTCTGATCAACATTGCAATCATGGAGGCAGTTAGGAGCCAACTGTCCATGTAAGGAAAGACCTAAAACCCTGCAGCCTGAGCTAGGTTGCCACTACTGCCATACTATTAGTAAGTACCCAGGAGACAGTGGTGATCCCAAATGGATAGCAGTGCTTGGAACTGATAGTGACTGGCTCCCAGACAGAACAGTAGAAACCTTCTGGATCTCCCTTGCAATCTTTACATGATGGTAGGTGTTCTTGAAGTTGATTGAGCACATCCAGTCATCCCTTCAAGAGAGGTTGAATAGACTACACTGTGATCATCCAAACTTTGGTCTGCTTGATGACCAGTTTACAGGCATTGCTCTATTCTGGGCTGTGGTGTAGTTCTTGTGTTGTCCATTACCTTACTTGGATAGAAGGAAGTTTCTTTGCTCACCAGTGGGAGTGGGGAGCCTTGAGCAGCCTACCTGTCCCTGTAGGAAGTGACCTCAGCACAAGAAGCTGTAGTAATTGGTTGTTTTGTACCATTTCTAGCTCTTTTGTAGTTCACTGTTTAAAATCCGCCTCTGGGTGTTTTTTTCTGGCTATACTGCTCAGACAAGCTCCTCGTGATTCTGCAGAGTGGTCCTAGCAGCAGGGGAACTCAGAAAAGCGACTACTTTCTGGATTTAAGTATCTTTGCTTTTTTTTCACTTGGATTAGCTTCTGTAGCTTACCCTGAACTAGCCTGAACTGTTTTTTAACTGTTTGCTGCATTATTTTAAAATCTGCACTTAAAGTTACATTTTAGTTGAATTTGATCGAAAGTTTGTTTGTCTGTCTGTTTAATTTAACTGTGGAGGCTGCCCACTAAAGTGTGCTAGCCTGTGTAACTAATTTATCACTGTTTCTGCATTTTCTGTGTGTTTCTACCAAAAACAAAACAATAATCCTTGTTTTCCCGCCTCTCCTCGACTAGTTTAGACCAGTTTACAGGCATTTCTGTATTCTGGGCTGTGGTGTAGTTCCTGTGTTGTCCATTATCTTACTTGGATAGAAGGAAGTTTCTTTGCTCACCAGTGGGAGTGGGGAGCCATGAGCAGCCTACCTGTCTCTGTAGGAAGTGACCTCAGCACAAGAAGCTGTAGTAATTGGTTGTTTTGGACCATTTCTAGCTCTTTTGTAGTTCACTGTTTAAAATCCGCGTTTGCACGGCTTTGCACGGTAACTTTTTCTGGCTCCGCCAAGTCTGCTCTTCAAATTTTCCCTTAAGAAAGCTCTACTCTCAGTATAACCAGACTACTCACTATATTATAAGCCTAGCACTTGTTCTCAATACTTCTCTACTAAGTAAGCTCTCTCGTACTAAGTAAAACACATCTACTTACCACCCCTGTGAATATCCACTTCCCTTAAAGGTACAGCACTCCCTTATACTGTTCTAGCATGTCGAGTGGTAGATTACTGGCGTCGTCTCCAATTCAGCTGATCAATCTGGGTATCTTGAGACAATGCTACAATTGTCTCATGTACACAGACAACCCTCTCCTCCTCCCAACAAACACAAATACATGTGAGAGATGCAACTATATAGCCAAACTGGAGGCTGAACTCTCTCAACTCAGGGATGGCATGACCAGACAGGAGGAGATGGCAACCACACACACAACAATCCCAGTCCCACATAGACCTACCACAACTGCAAACCAAACACATAAAAACACAAAGACATACTCAGAGGCTCTAATAAAAAAATTACCAAAACAACAGAGGCTCCCAAAGCAGACATCCAAAAATCCACCACCTCAAAACAAAACACATGCAACACATACTTCAATAAATCAGTGTGTCAACCAATCACAGCCCTTAAGGCCAAACACCTTGCCTGATACACTAGTAATAGGTGACTCTATAGTCAGACACACTGATGTCCCGCTGACCAGGCTGAACAAGGAGAAGGTGACTGTGAGCTGTCTATCGGGAGCTAGGATCTGCCACATAACACACGCACTCAAATCACTCCAAAGCAAGTACAAATATGACTCCGTCATTGTCCATGCTGGTGTGAATGACCTGAGACGTACCTCCCTGCACTACATGAAAAGAGACATAGAGGAGCTCTCAGATTATGTAGCCCAGGCTGGTATGACCCTGACCCTGAGCAGCATCTTGCCCTCACCAAGAATGATATCACAATACAAAGACAAGATGATCAGCTTTAACAATTGGCTCAAGTACTGGTGTCACTCTAAGGGGATCCAATGTCTGTCTGCCTGGGATGACATGTTGGACAAGCCACGCTGCTTCACAAGGGATGGCTTACACCTGTCACCACTGGGCTTCCAGATATTGGCTAAGGCTCTTGCCAACCCCATAGTGCCTTTTTTAGGCAAGGCTCAAAAGACAAACCCACCTCCTTAGAAAACAAAAATGGAAAAAACTAAGGGTAATGCTGCTCAACGCCAGAAGTCTAAATCTCAAGATGCAGGCACTTGATGCACTCCTCAGCATGGAGAACATCGACGTCTGTGCAGTAACTGAAACCTGGTTCAAGGCTCCTGAGAGCAGCCCAGCGCTACCAGGCTATACCTCGTATCATGCTTTTCGGCCCCAAAACCCGGGCCGAACCACAAAGGGAGGGGGAGTGCCCATATTCATCAAGGACACCCACACCTCCAGGTTAGTAGCAACACATGAAGCATCAGAGACCATACAAGTGCAACTAACCATAGGCAAAACTGCTATACAACTGGTAGCATGTTACAGACCACCCTCCCAATCTCAAGAACCCCACTCAGCCTTCCTGAAGACATTGGAGGATATGAATGTATCACAAAATACCATCATACTGGGAGACTTCAACTACCCAAACATAGATTGGGTACATTATTCTAGCCCCAATACCCTACCCCAAAGGTTCCTGGAATTCATAAATTCAAATGCACTGGAACAACTAGTCACCTCTCCCACTAGGGGAGATAATATACTAGACCTGATCATCACAAACATGGGGACAAAATGCTCCACACCGGAAGTATACTCCTCACTAGTGAGATCTGACCACAAACTAATCACCCTGGATATACATATCCCACCTCCACCCCCAGCACAAAAGACCACAGTGAAAAACTTCTCAAAAGCAGACTTCACTCTTCTTAAGACTGAGATGGTATCCTTTAAGCCCACTGTGCCAGTGGATACCTCATCCCACAATGCCGAATCCTTCACAAATGCTTTCTATGGACATCTCCAAGAATGCATGGATCATGCAATCCCAAACAAATCCAAGTCCCACTCCACCAAAGGTAAGCCATAAACAAATTGTATAACAAAAGAAGGAAGCTACTGCACGTCAGAGCAAAATCCCATGAAGGGAAGACATCTCTAATCAACATTAGCAGAAAACTACGTTCTCTCATAAAAACATCCAAGGCCAACTTTGAGAGAAAAATCGCTAAGGACACTAAAGATAACCACAAAGCCTTCTTCAGCTATGTTAGAAACCTGGGCGGAAACCCTCAGATATGCTCAGAGTTGGTTCACAACAACAAAAAATACACTGAACCCACAGATATTGCCAACATTCTGGCTGACAGGTTCAGTGCAAATTTCTCCCCTCCTTCACCCCCAAAAGAAGAAATACTTATCCCAGCTGAATGTAATCTCCCTGTCATCTCAGATGTCCAAATGAGAACCATCCTAAACAAAGCAAAAAAACACAGCATCAATGGGACCTGACGGTATCCCGGGTTGCGTGTTACGTGAACTCCAAGAGGAGCTAAACCCACACATAAAAATGCTATTTAACCTTAGCCTTACTTCGGGATATGTGTCTGAACACTGGCGTACAGCAACAGTGGTCCCACTCCACAAGGGGGGTGCCTCTACAGACCCTGGAAACTACCGCCCCATAAGCTTAACCAGTCTGGTCTGCAAAGCTATGGAAAGAATCATTATGGAACTCATAAACAGAGACATAGGGGACCTACAGACACTTGACCCCACCCAGTTCGGCTTTGTAAAGGGCAGATCCTGCCTTTTAAACCTAGTTGACTTTTTCGAAACAGTCACTAGAGCCATTGATGAGGGCAAAGCAGTCCATACAGCATACCTGGACTTGGCTAAGGCCTTCGACACAATACCCCACTCAGGCATCATAGATAAGCTCAACAGCTTAAAAGTAAACCCTTATGTCACTAGATGGGTTGCAAACTGGCTAAAGGACAGAACCCATGAAGTTAAAATCGCTGGAGCAATGTCAGACTCAAAGCCAGTCACAAGTGGTGTCCCACGGGGATCTGTCCTGGGACCCCTCTTGTTCGGCATTTATTTCTCAGATGTTAAAGCAAACATGGGAGGGCTGTGGCTGACAAAGTTCGCAGATGACTGCAAACTAGGCGCCATAGTCGATACACCAGCAGACACACACATCCTACAAAAGGCCTCACAGAAACGGACAACTGGTGCCGGAGTCACGGCCTTAAACTAAATGTCAAAAAATGTATAGTCATCCCCTTTGGGAAAAACAAAGTACCCACAAATTATCACATAGACAGCAACCCACTGAGTACGGAAAAAGTAATCAGAGACCTAGGGACCCAAGTCGACAGCGACCTCTCATTTGACACCCACATTGCCAAAGTGGTTAGAAAAACATTCTACCTTGCACACCTCATCATGAAGGGATTCACATCCAGATCCAAGGATGTCATTGTACCCCTATATTCCTCCCTCATCAGACCCATAATTGAGTACAATGCCCCATTTGGTATGTACCTCACCCGGCATTTGCAACAGCTGGAGAGACCACAAAAGTACCTCACCAAGAGGATCAAGAGTCTCCAACATATGTCTTATTCTGCCAGACTAAAGAAACTTCAGCTCTATTCAGTAGCATACCGCCTGCTCAGAGGTGATCTCTGCCTGACGTACAAGGCCATGTCCAATCAGGATCTGATGGACATGCTCCACCTCAAAAAATCCAAATCCATCAGGACCACGAGAGCTAAAGACTTAAATCTCAGCACAAGTATGAATAGGACATGCTGGAGGGATAGATTCATAACCCAGAGGCTTCCCATGCTTTGGAACAAGATCCCAGTTCATATTAGGCAGAGCCCCTCACTGACTCTCTTCAAGAGAAATCTTGATGAGTGGATGGGAGATCGTAAGTTTACCCCAGGGGTCACATCTGTGTCACTGCTAGACAGGGGCACAGTAAACTAATTCTATTATATAAGGGGACCTTCATTGTGTTACTACTAGACAGAGGCACAGTATTCTAAATTTATTCTGTACATTTTTTGTACCATTTCATGGGGTGGCAAAAGCCACATCACTATGGCTAGGCTTACAAATGCCCCAGGGCAGATAGCCTAGTACTATACTATGAAACTAAGTGATTCAACCTGCTCAAATCCAAAATCTGCCTGCGGTCCTTGTTCTTCTTTGGAAGTAAAAAGAATCATGAACTGACCCTAGATCCACATTGGTCTGGTGAGACTTCTTGGATGACTTGATTTTCAAAAAACTTAAGGATTTCTATGGCTGCAGCCTTTCTCTGATGGGGTGGCACATCTGGCAGTTGTTTTAAATTTAAATTTGGAGAATCTAAAAATGGAACTGTATAGCCTTTAAATATGACTCAACACTCAAGTTTCCAAAGTGCTGGCCTCGTAAACATTCGGGTTCATAGCCAAGTGACCCTCAACAGCCTCCAAAGATGAAAGGGCTTCCCAGAGAAACTTCTATGAAATCCTTGATCTTGCAGACCACCATTGCTGCATGGATGGCGTCCACTGTGGTTACACCTCTGACTTGGGGGAGCCCTCATAATGAGCTTCCTGGAATGACTGCTACTCTTTCCTGAAAGAGACATTTTCCCCTTCTGGTTCCTAGAAAAGGTCTGTTGAGGTGTAGCAAAATGCACTCCTATGGCAGACAGCATCGTCCCCTCCTGTTAACTTTTTGTCAAAGTGTCCTTAACCTTGGGCCCAAAAACAGAGGAGCTGTCGAAGGGCACATTCATAAAGGATGCCCTGAAGCAATCCACAAAGTTACACAGCCTCACCTAAGCATGGAGATGCATGGCAATGCAAGCACCAGTGGCTTGGGAAGTGCCAGGCAGCAGATGCCTGGACATGCTGCCAATGGACTGTAAGTGGACATCTGAGTTGCCAAAGTCTACTGAGACTCTGGAGTCTGGTGAGTCTTAATCACCCTCGACACCTCTGAGATGATATCTCACTGAAGTCTGGTCAAGTAGGCGACATAGTTCAAAGCCCTTAGTGCAAAATTGGATGAGGTATAGAATGCTTTCCCAGTCAGTCCAATGCCCAAGATTACCTATATGGGGATGAATCGAGGAGCTCTCTTCCAAGAGCTCCTTTTTGTGGCTAAAATAACCTGCCTTCCAACGATGTATAACCTATATCCTGGAACTGATGATGACAGAATTTGTCATTTAGAATAAAGCTCAATCATTACTGCTCAACACTTGAGTTGTTTGGCTTCTGATACATACCTACAATCAACTACATTACTTGTCAAGTACAAACTTGCAGTGTTAAAGATTGTACTGCATTTTATTTTTCTGTGTATTTAATTGCTTCATTGGTCTGTGTCTCTCTCTAGTTATTTAGTTTTCTATTTAATTGTTTCATAGAATACTGTGGTCTCCCTCTGTCTCTGCAGTTAGTGGGGGCTATTGTGTTTCACTTCATTGATATTCAGTATTAAACTCTTAACCTACAGGGTTTCTCTGTATTATAAGTGTTAGTCACATATCTTTGAATTTATTACTGCTCAATATCTGAGTTGTTTGGCTTCTGCTACATACCTAGAATCAACTGCATTACTATCCAAGTTAAGTACAAACTTGCAGTGTTAAAGACTGTACTGCATTTTATTTTCTGTGTATTGAATTGTTTCATTGGTCTGTGTCTCTGTGTAGTTATTTATTTTTCTATTTGTTTCATAGAATACTGTGGTCTCCCTCTGTCTCTGCAGTTAGTTTCCCAACCGCCCTCCCTGTTCTTGTTCTGGTATTAATCTTGGTGGCTTTGGAATTGCCCACCCCTCCTGTAAATTTGTGTTTGAACATTCCTCCTGGGTCTATCTCATTTGCTCACTCAACCGAATACAGTGAGATCACATTTTGACTTCAGACACTCCTACCAGTCCCATCTGTTCAGCTCTATTCCAGTCTAGTGTCACTAGCTCATTCTACCTAATGCAGAGAGAACATTTGTGAAGGGCAAGCCACTTAGGTCCTTAATTTTGAATTATCGTCTGTTTCTCCTTTCTCCCTTTCCATTTTCCAAAACAAAAAAATTCTAAGCTTGTTTCCTGACTTTCCTGTAACTAGTTTAGTCCAGATACAGATTTGCTGTAACCAGGACTGTTTGTAAGCTTCTGAGCCCCCAAAGCCTTTCTGTGTTGGAGGGAAGCCTTCTAGCTTATCAGTGGAAGTGGTAAGCATTAGGTAGCATATCTACCACAAGATCCAGGTACAGATTATTAGTTTTAGCACTTGAATTTGCTTATTCGTGCTCAGCACTTGTTGTTAGCACTGAATAAGCTACAAATTACTACAGCATTCAACCTTCCTCTTTACCTACAGGAAACAGTTTTTGTACTTACTTTCCTCACTTGCTTAGAGAAAAACAGCTCTTATACTCACTTTCCTCACTTGTCTAGAGGAAAGTAGTTTTTTATTTAGGCATGTCCAAGGGTCAGCTCCCAATGTTCTCTCCTGTCTATCTGAGGAATCTGGGTATCTTGGCTGGGCATCTTGAGGCAATGTAGCAATTACCTCATGTACACAGACAAGCCTCTACTCCTACCACCCAATACCACAACCTGTGAGAGATGCGTTTATCTAGCCAAACTGAAGGTAAAGCTCTCTCCAACCAAGACTGAACTTGACAGTCAAGAGGAGAAGGGTAAACACTTGCACCACACCACACTCATCACATAGTCCCACTAATCCTATACCACCAAAATCCACACAAAGAAACACAAAAACATTTGCAGAGGCTCTCAATAATAATCTGCTCAAGCAACAGAGACCTCCAAAGCAGAAACATAAGCAAACTCCACCCCAACACAACCCAAATGACACAGCCCATAGACTTAGTGTGCCAATAAATCACAGCCCATAAGGCAAACCAACGTACCCAACACACTAGTCATAGGTGACTCTATAGTCAGGCACACTGATGTCCCACTCACCAGGCTAAACAAGGAGAAGGTTACTGTCAGCTGCCTGTCAGGTGCCAAGATCCGCCACATAACCCACGCACTCGGGTCACTCCACAAGTACAAATATGATTCTGTCATTGTCCATGTTGGTGTGAACGGCCTGAGACATACCCTCCCTGGACTACATGAAAAGAGACATGGAAGAGCTCTCTGATCTTGTAGCCCAGGCAGGTATGACCCTAGCCCTGAGTAGCATCCTGCCATCGCCCAGAATGATACAGCACTACAAAAACAAAATGATTGACTTCAACAATTGGCTAAGCTTCTGGTGTCATTCTAAGTGGATCCAGTATCTGTCTGCCTAGGATGACATGGTCGACAAACCACGATGCTTTACCAGAGATGGCCTGCATCTCTCGCCCCTGGGATTCCGGATACTGGCTAAGGCTCTTGCTGCCCCTACAGTGCCTTTTTTAGGCATGGTTCAAATGACAAATTCTCCATCGTAACAGGAACAGGCAAGCAAAAACTGAGGGTAATGCTACTCAATGCTAGAAGTCTAAATCTCAAAATGCACTCACTTGAGGCACTCCTTAAAATGGATAACATCGATATCTGTGCAGTGACTGAGACCTGGGTCAAGGCTCTAGAGAGCATCCCTGCATTACCAGGCTATAATTCATGCCACACTTTTCTGCAAAATAACCTGGACCAGAACATCAAAGGTAGATGTGTGTCCATATTCATTAAGGATATCCACACCTCCAGGCTAGTTGTGCAGCATAATACATCCAAGGTTATCCAAGTGCAACAAACTCTGGGCAAAACTGCAATTCAAATTGTAACTTGCTAAAGACCCCCACCATGCCCCAGGATTCCCACTCCTCTCTTCTTGATATACTGGAAAATATTAGGGTTCAACCAAATACCCTAATAATGGGCGATTTCAACTACCCCACCATTAACTGGGAAAACTATTCATGTACCAACTTCTTCACTCAACGCTTTCTGGAGTTCATAAATTCCAATGCCCTGGATCAACTTATCCACACGACCACCAGGGGCAACAATATCCTAGACCTAGTCATTACCAACATGAGTGACTGGTGTTCCACACCTGAAATCAACTCCTCGCTGGTCAGATCCGACCATAAGCTAATCACCCTAGACATTCGCATCCCGCCCCCATCCACCATTAAGGAAGCAACGGCAAAACATTTAATCAAAGCCACCTTCATGCTTCGTAAGACAGAAGTGGCAAACTTCATGACATCCATGCAGATAGACAATACAGTTATGACTGCTGAATCCTACACAAACGCACTCTATAAGCACTTACAGGAGTGCATGGCTCGTTCTATCCCAAACAGAACCAAGACGCTATCCTCTAAAAAAAGGAAGCCAATCTGGTGGTCCCCTGCCATAAACAAAGTCTGCAACAGAAGAAAGAAACTTGCAAAAAAAAAAAAGAGTAAAAACCCATGAGTGCAGAAGCGCCCTGGTCAGCCTCAGTAAGAAGCTGAGATCCCTTATAAGATCGTCCAAAGCTAGCTACGAAAACAAAATTGCCACTGATCCTAAGGGCAACCACAAAGCATTCTACAGCTATGTCAAGAGTCTCAATGGCAACACCCAGATCTGCTCTGAGTTACAGCACAATGGCACAAAAATTACAGAACCAACTGATATTGTCAACATCCTATCAGATAGGTTCAGTGCTAACTTTACCCCCCTCTCACCCCCTAAAGGGCCCATATCCATACAGGAAGAATGCAGAGTGCCTGTAATCACATCTATGCAGGTTAAAGCTGCACTCCCTAAAACCAGAAACACAGCATCCATGGGACTGGACAACATCCCAGGCTGCGTTTTACACAAACTTCAGAATGAACTGGCTCCCCAACTAAGCACCATGTTCAATCATAGTGTCACATCAGGCTTTGTGCCCACTGAATGGCACACAGCAACAGTTATTTAACTCCACAAAGGGGGAGCCACCACTGATCCTGGGAACTATCGCCCTGTTAGTCTGACGAGCCTGGCCTGCAAGGCCATGGAACTCATAAACAAAGATATTGGTAAGCCTCCAAACTCTGGACCCCACCCAGTTCGGGTTTGTGAAAGGCAGATCATGCCTTCTGAAACTGATCGACTTCTTTGAGGCAGTCACCAAAGCTGTAGATGAGGGTAAGGTGGTTCACACAGCCTATCTTGACCTCGCCAAGGCTTTCGACACCATCCCCCATTCCAAAATTATAGCTAAACTCACTAAACTAGGCATAAATACCTACGTCACAAGATGGGTTGCCAACTGGCTCACTGACAGAATCCACACTGTAAAAGTTGCAGAATCCAAATTGGACTGGGACCTCTCCTGTTTGGTATCTACTTCTCTGAAGTACAGGCTAACACAGACGGCTTCTGGCTAACGAAGTTTGCAGAGGACTGCAAACTAGGAGCCATAGTAGAGTCCCCAAATGATGTGGACATCCTACAGAAGGGCCTCACTGAGACAGATGCCTGGTGTCAGAGGCATGGCCTCAAGCTCAATGCCAAAAAGTGCATTGTCATCCCCTTTGGTAAAAAACACTGTACGCATGAACTACCACATAAACGGTAGTCTACTTAATGCCGAATGTGTGATAAGAGACCTTGGGACCCAGGTGGACAGTAGTCTCTCCTTTGATAATCACATCGCCACAGTAGTCAGGAAATCCTTCTGTGACACACCTCATCACAAAAGGGTTCTCATTCAGGAAAAAAAGGGGTCACTGTTCCCCTCTACTCAGCACTCAGACCCATTATAGAGTACAACGCTCCTTTTGAAATGTACCTCACAAGACATCTGCAGCAGCTGGAAAGACCGCAGAAGTACCTCACAAAGAGGATTACTGGCCTCAAACAGATGCCCTACACTGACCATCTCAAAAAACTCTAGCTTTACTCTGTAGCATGTCGCCTACTCTGAGGAGATCTCTGCCTAACATATAAAGCTATGTTAAACCCAGAGCTGTTGGACATGCTACACCTAAAGAAATCCCAATCCCTCTGAGCTGCATGCTCTAGGGGACCTAAACCTTGTCACCACAATAAACAGGACATGCTGGAGGGATAGATTCCTGTCCCAGAGACTTCCTATACTCCGGAACAAGCTACCCATCTATGTCAAGCAAAGTTCCTCATTAGCACTCTTCAAGAAAAATCTTGATGAGTGGACGGGAAATAGGAGATACATCCCGGGGATCACTTCTGTGGCTCTGCTTGACAAGGGCACAGGAAATTAACTTTCTTGGGTGGTGTAAGCCAGGGAACCTTGTTGGCTAGGGGTTACTTAGGCACTTGGGCCGATAGCCTTGTACCTACCTATGAACCTATAAAAGAACAAACTGGTAACAAGAGAAAGTCATATGGAACAAAGGATCATTTGTTGTTAAAGTCACAATGGAGAATTGCAAAAAGGGGAACAATCATAGTACGGCATACATTACAAAAAAAAAAATCTGACAGCATCCTACATTCATGGATAAAAGAGTACTTATAGATGTATAAGATATATCCTACACTGATCAATTACATTACAGTGACCATGAAACTAAGGCAAACCACTTGGCAGCTACGTCATGCTAAATGGCAAATTATTATCCCAGTGATAAAGATTCAAAGGAGGTATTCCCGAGTGATGCTCTGTCACCACTGCTCTTTGGTCTTGCCCTTAACCCACTGAGCTGTCTACTTAACAGATTAGGTCATGGTTACAATTTGGCTCCCAGACAGCAACAAAGTGTAAAGACATATCTCTTTGTGGATGATTTAAGACAGTATATACTGAGGAATTAAATATAAAAGGGAAGAAATATGTCTTCAAGTTGGTAGTAAGCTAAGAACATCCTAAATGAAGAACAGCTTACGCTTTGTTTATATCATTCCATTTTCACAACACCAAAACACATGTCATGTCTAAAATAATAAACCTGACAATTACACCATTGTCTTCATTTTTGAAATATAGTTTATTGTAAGACAACTTCTTCCTCTTTCGGCTTTTACCGGTTAGGGGTTGCCACAGCAGATCACCTGTCTGCTCATGATTGGCAGTGGCGTTTTACGGTGTCGAGTTGCCAGCCCGGCACCCAACCTTCCACAGAAGACACACTCTCACACACACACACACACACACACACACACACACACACACACACACACACACACACACACACACCTAGGGCCAATTTAGAGTGTCCAATACACCTACAGCATGTCTTTGGAATGTGGGAGGAAACCGGAGCACCTGGAGGAAATCCACGCGACTACAGGGAGTACATGCAGACTCCGCACAGAAGGCATCCCAGCCAAGGATCGAACCAAGGAACCTCTTGCTGTGAGGCGACAACGCTAACCGCTGCACCACCGTGATAGTTTATTGTAAGACTAAAAAATTAAAAAAACGAGAACCGAACCCACAGAATTCACTGACTTTATTCAAAACAAAAAAGTTGAGTGCTTTTGTCTTGTAATTCATAAGACACCATCAGAACTTTAAATGTTAACCTTAATGATAATATTTCAATCATCAATGAATTGAGAAGGAAAGCTAACAAGCTTTAATGATGTCATTTTTTTCTGTTGAATAGTGCTGCCTGGTACATATTTCTAAGTGGATTTTTAATAAGATTACAGCTTTGCGGGTTTTAGGTATGACTGGTGAACTCGGAGGTGTGTCTATGACATTGGTGTTATTTAAAATTTTGTATTGGTTTTTAAGGTTCTGATGATGTCTTATGCATTACAAGACAAAAGTGCTCAACCTTTTTGTTTTGAA
The DNA here is from genome assembly GCF_019279795.1 of Protopterus annectens. Taxonomy (NCBI): domain Eukaryota; kingdom Metazoa; phylum Chordata; order Ceratodontiformes; family Protopteridae; genus Protopterus; species Protopterus annectens. Next base: position 878,356,378 of record NC_056748.1, on the reverse strand, counting down.
TAAAGTCAGTGAGTTCTGCAGGTTTGGCTCTCATTTTTTTAAATTTTTTATTTGATGTTTTGGTGGTCCGAGACCACTCGGCTCATTTTTAGCGCTATTGTTATTGTAAGACTGATAGGGACTATCAGTCAAAGTTTACAGAAATGTAATTGCTTGGCACCTCTCAGTTTTTACTTATAAATTATTTATCTATTTTTTTTTGGGGGGGGGGGTACATTTCTCACTACTTCTACTGGAAAAATGAAAAGGGAAGTCATATTTCCCAGACAAGGGGCCAAATTCCAAAAGAGGTGCTCTCAGTGTAAGCCTGCCCTAATTCTGAAAGACTTGCTCTCATTATAAATGACTCACTTCAGTGCAAGGCAGATCTATAAACAGGCTTACACCAGGGCCCTATTCCGAAAGGCCTACTCTCATTATAAGTGGTCACTTACTCTGAGAGCAAGTCTTTTGGAATTATGCCCAAGATTTGTTACAGTACAGCATTCACTTGGCTTCACTAATGCATCTGCTATTATAATTCCCCAGAGTTCTTGCACGAGTATTTCATGGAGGGACAGAAGTTCATCTCCCAAAGTATGTCTCAGTTCTTCTCCCCCTTCCCTGGGGAATAAATAACCAGATTTGCTCAGTGTTACTTTGTATTCTAAAATCCTATTAATAAAACGTTATTTGAAAAAAAATTCAATTCAACTCTTCAATAACAACATAAATGTAAAAAGAAAAGGAATATAAGCATTTCATATATATAAACAAGTTCTGCTAATGCAAGAAATATCTTAGTAAAATATTTATTTTTAATGTTACAATGCAGTAGGAAAAGGGGTCAGCTTTAACAAGCAATTTTGTATTTACATGTACAATACCAAACTCTTCAATCTTTATTTACAAGTTTTTTCATGAACAAAAATCATGAGCTACAGGGCCAATACTGTTGTCTTCAGTGAACTGATATATTCTGTTTAAAAGTGTTTGAATCATTTTAATAATGCCTCAACAAATGAGTCCTTTAATTTGGTCTTCCGTACAAGCCTTATACAGAAGACAGGTTCCTGAACAGTATGCAGTTTTTTTTTCAACTTGAATTCCCACATTTGGTTTTGAAATAGCTGGTAAAATCTGGATTCAAAGAAACAGTTGTGTTGAGATGTTCTTCTGCAAGTTTTTGTAAATCTTCAGGAAGCAGCAGACCATTCTGAATCAGTTTATCCTAAAAAAATCAAAACTATATAAACTACAAATACATAAATACCATACTACATTTCATTTTACACTAAATTCAGTAACTATATGACATTTGACTGTAATCCTCATATTTTACTTAATAGTAAACTATACATTTCTGTGTGCACTTCTACAGATAAATTATAGACTATTAAAGTGTGAAAATGAAACGCACAATACTTGCCTGAGTTTCATTCCCATAACCCAAGTCAGCAGAACGTAAATGGCCTTGCATGTCAGGTGTCCAGAATGTGAAAATTTATACCTACCACAACAACGTTTTGTTACATAGAGATCTACCATCACTCTAGAACTACAGGATTTTAATTCTCTGTCTATGTACTCTTACTAACATCACAGGGTGTGTTCAATGAACTGAACACACTGTTCAATGAAATGAACACACTGTTCAATGAACTGAACACACTTCTCTCACTGGGCTCATTCTATCACTTTGGCCGCAACTTCCCCAAAATATCAGAAGAATTTACAGAAAGGAATAGTGTAGCTGTGGACTCTCTTCGGTTCTTAACCAGAGCAGAGAAAGACGTATCACTGAAGGTAGAAGACAGGATAATGCCTACTGCCCTCCTGATTTCAGACCATTAAGTCGGAAAGTTAAGGAATAGGCTAAGTAGCAAAACTATCTTCTGAAAATCAGAAGAAAAAGGATCTTTACCTATGTATGTCAAAAGAGAAGTAGATACAGCTATAGGAAGTGACAAAGGACTACATGAGAAGTACACTAATAACTACCCTATCACAGCTTAGCCTAATTTACAATGCTAAGTTAAACTGCTTGAATGTTTTACAAATGGATGGTATGTGGAAACATAACTAGTCAAGGTAATTAAAGTAGGCCTTAATCAGCTCATGTAAAGCCTGAGTCTAACAGGAGGTAATACATCAGACAGCAAGACTGAAATGGTTTATATTATATGAACCTGTCATAAGAAAAGAAGTCATCAGCCTACTTAGTGTGCCCTTTGACTCATTAACACCTATGGAGGTGTGGAATGTCACACCTCTAGCAGCCTGCACAGATCTTGCATTCCAGAGCATTTTCTGAAAAATAAACTTAAAATGCAGAAGATAAATAACTGTAAATATTTTGTGAACAACAAAAACTATTAAAACTGTACATACAAATACTGTTATCAGCAAAAAGGGCTCCCTAAATGAAATGTCAGTGCTCAAAAAGCTGAAAAATAAAAGATGGAAAACCTGGAGAATAAACTGAAAATCACTCTTCTCCTTAAAACGTTTTTGCAGGGGTGGGCTCAGAAATCCCCAAATGTATACATACCAACTTCACCAAAAAATGTAATTGTAATGTGAGAAAAAGGGATATTCTGAGAAACGGCATCTCAGACTTAAGTCCGTTTTTTCGGCCATTCAATTTCCACATTTTGGGACTCACTCTAGAGGGTTCTAACATTTCAAATGGTTATCTACTGCCAATCATTAGCGGATCGGAGTTCCGCTGTGGCGACCTCTAACTGGGAAAAGCCGAAAGACACAACAACCAGAAGTATTCTTTACAGTGATAATAGGTCAGTGCATTTATAGCATTTTTTCCATAAATACAGTAGTATATTATAATGTTTACAAAACCCAAACTATATTTTTTCTACACTTTCACAAATTTTCATATTTTGAAAACTGTACAATCTAGATCTATAGTGTAAGAACATTTTTGTAAACCAGACAGCTTTCACGTATCAAAAATTTCCTCTACAATTGCATGTTTACTGACGTATTTACAGAAATATGGAAACATGCTAAATTGTATAATTAGCAAAATAAAGAATACTGGACATCTCTCAACATGTGCAACTTACAGTGCAAATATCAAAGAAAGTTTTCTTCAAAATATCTTAGATTCCACCTAATGTCATTCAACAGTTTATAATTCACTTAATTTTTGTAGTATTAAGTATATATGGAAATACTGACAAGATGCTGCTGAAGGCACAAGGCAAAAAACATAAAAAATTATATTCGTCATTAACATATCTTGAGCTTTCAAACAGCTCTGTCTGTAGTTTCCTAAACTTTCTTCTCACTCCTAGTAAAGACCCTGCATTCTCATTTCTCAGATCAACTGGATATGATATCAACATATCCAGACATAAATTTACCCTAGGCTTATCATGAAGGACCTGCTCGATTTGCGAGGTAAGCAGTATGAAGTGACTCCCTAAATGCACATGGTTTAGTTTTGGAGCAAATTCATTCTCCTTAAAGAATGTAATCTGATCTTTCCTTCAGTTCACTGAGCAATGCTCAGTTACCACAACCTCCACAGCTCACCCTCCTATCTTCCACTTGTATTCAATTTTAGAAATATTATCTATGTCTTAATGACATGTTAGAATATATCAAAAAATGGATAACACAAAGAGCTAACTCCTACAGTTCTGTCAGATCCAAAAACCTGCACTTAAAATGACCATGACCTTTTGTCTCCAAGTCCATTAATGGTCACCTACCTGTATCATACAGCTTTGTCAAAAGTTAGTTATGGAAACACTTGCTGTAACTCCTTCAAAGATGGGGAGTTCATAGGTTCATAGTCTAGTACCAACCTATGAACTCCCAATCTCTGAAGGAATCTCGGTCAAAAGATCCCTTCTTCTGGAGTTCTATCAGGTAACCCTCTTTAGTAAAGCTCTTCACAACAGTCCAGGAAGGTACATCTTAAGTCGCTGACACCGGTACTAACTATAACAGTCAAACCGATACTTGTTGTTCAAGGGCTTGAGTGCATGCGTGATCTAATGGATCCTGACACCAGAGAAGCAACTTACTGTCACTATGTCTGTACTCAGCCTGGTGAACAGGCATATCTGTAGGTCGTACAATGTTGTCACCTGTAACAAGAATGTTTGGTAGGGTCGATGCCTGCCTTACAAGCTCAGCATATGTTACTTTGGAACGCCTTGTGCTATATGAGGAGGTAGGCTTAACTTGGAGTGTGATTTGTACCCGTGCTGTTTAGGAGGTCTTTGAGGTTTAGACAAGTTAATCTTTAGAACTTCAGCATATGCTGGACTGCTTGTACTGTGATGGCTTTGGAGCGGTGTGATGTGTGGTGTACTACTTATGATTTTGGTATCTGAATTTACTACATGTTGAAATTTTTGCCTCAAGGTAATATGTACATCACTCACTCACTGTGTTATGCTGTCTGCGTAATACATGATCATCAGAGAATATGAGACAAACTCAAAGAAAGTACAGTTGTGTACACTTACCATAAATGTAGATGTTCGAGTGTATTCACTGTTGCAGTCATCACACTTGGGTTATCTGCCTGCAGGTAGCCCTGAGTCGGCCCGAATACCAGAGTCTTAATATTTCGGCGTCAGATGCTGTCGCTTCTTCCATGATGTCAGGTCATCAGGGGTATAAAAACAGGCAGCCAAAGCGATTACATCAGTTTTTCTTGCCCCAAATGTCAGGAGTCCCCAACATAGGGAGCTAGTATATGGTGTGGAAACCACCACCAGTAAAAAGTAAATACCAATACCATTAGGAATAGCCATAGAGAGGAGAGATAGAAAGAGAGAGAAAACCAGGGGGCTGGAGGGAGGGAAACCAGGACTGCAACAGTGAATACACTCGAACATCTACATTCATGGTAAGTGTACACAACTGTAATATGTTCTTCGTGTTTCACTGTTGCAGTCATCACGCTTGGGTTGATTCCCAAAGCTGAGGAAGGGTGGAGGCAGTCAAGAAGAATTAAGGCTGGCTAGTAGGCCCTGCAAGACTGCTGTAGCAAATCCTGCCTTGGATTTGGAAAAGATAGGCAAGTGGTAATGCTTGGTGAAGGTGGGTACAGAACTCCAGGTTGCAGCTTCCAGAATATCCCTGGTAGGGACTCCCCTGAGAAATGTTGTAGAGGTAGAAGTAACCCTACTGGAATGTGTTCTGACCCCCAGAGGGCTGGTTTTCCATGGTGCTTTTAGCAGAAATGAATGTAGTGTGCTATCCATTTGGAAATGGTTTGTTTACTAATGGCATTGCCCTCTGCCCCTGTTGCAAAGCTGACTAGGAGCTGGTCAGATTTTCTGAAAGGCTTAGTCCTATCAAGGTAGAACCTGAGCTGTCTGTGCACATCCAAAGAGTGCAGGATCCTTTACCCTTTATTCTGAGGGTTAGGGAAGAAGGTTGGCAAATGGATGGATTGGTTTAGGGCCACATTGGACACCACCTTGGGCATAAAGGATGGGTTAGTACTGAGAAAAACCCTGTCAGCATGGAAGATAATAACTGGTTCCACAGCCATCAGTGCCTGTAGCTCAGACACTCTTCTAGCTGAAGTGATGGCTAGAAGCAAGGCTGTTTTCCAAGAGAGGAATTTTAACTCTGCTGAAGCAGCATGTTCAAAAGGGGGAAGCGTGAGCTTTTCCAGTACAAAGTTAAGGTCCCAAGCAAGGGTGGGTGCTCTCCTTGGGGGCCTAAAGCTGTTGGCCCCTCTCAGGAACTGTTTGATGAGAGGGTGAGAAAATAGAGGTGGCTCAGTATTATAATGAGCCGAAATGGCAGAGGCATGAATCTTAATGGAGGCGAAGGATAGGCCTCTGTCGAGTAGCTCTGCTAGGTAATCCAGGATTAGAGGTAAGGAGGGCACTGCTGTGTCCTTTCCTTTAGACTGAATCCAAGAACCATATATTTTCCATTTTTCTGCATAGGATTTCCTAGTACTAGGCCTTCTGGCTTCAAGGATGATGTCCAGCACTTGTTTACTTAGGGTTGCTGGTGGAGTATTCAAGGAATAAGCCAGGCTGCAAGATTTAGGGTTTGCAATTGTGGATGCAAAATCTGTCCCTCCTGCTGTGACGGTAGGGGTCTGGTGTAGGTGCCAGGGTGGCACCGTTGTCAGGCTGCGCAGGAGTGGGTACCAGTGCTGGCGTGGCCAGCCCGGGGCAATCAGAATTGTCCTTGGCCTGTCTTCTTTTATCTTGAGTAGTACTCGAGAGAAGGGGCAGAGGGGGAAAGGCATAGATTAAGAGGTTTTCCCACTGAAAGGATAGGTCATCCACCTTCCAGGCCCTGCTATGAGGGTTCCTGGTGCAGAATTTGCTTAACTGGTGGTTGTGGGGGGAGGCAAACAGATCCACCTCTGGATCAGAAGGTTGAAGGTGCTGGGCTCCAATTTCCACTCGTGTGGGTCTAGGAGATTTCTGCTTGTCGTCTGCCAGTGAATTTTGTTTGCCTGCCAGGAATTGAGCTTGTAGATGGACTTGGTTGTCCAAAGCTGTGCTCCATAGAGTCATGGCTAACCTGCAGAGTGGGTAAGAATGGGTTCCCCCCTGCTTGTTTAGCTACCACATATCTGTGGTGTTGTCTGCTTTTATCAGCAGTTGTCCTGGAAGGATTAGGTATCTGAAAGCTGTTAGAGCATTCTGTACAGCTAGCATCTCCTTTTGGTTGATATGCAGGAGAACTTGGCTTGGGGTCCAGTGGCCCTAAATGCATTTGCCAGCCATGTGGGCCCCCCATGCATAGTCTGATGTGTCTATGGTCAGGGTTTGGGCGGCGTGGGGTAGAGTAAAATGCAGTCCCTTGTTGTGGTTGCATGCTTCACTCTGCCCTCAGACAAAGTATGACAGGAATGACTGTTTCCAGGTCCTGAGAATGTTGGCACCAAAGACTTTTTAACTACCACTGAAGTTTCCTCATATGCAGTCTTGCATATGGAATTAGCAGAATACATGAGGCCATGAACTCTAGGGCTTGCAGTATTTTAGTTAGCTGGGTTCTGGTAGCCATTTGTTTGAAGTAGTCTGTCAGATAGACCTGTTTTTCTGAAGTGAGAAATGCAGTCTGTGAAGTTGTGTCCAAGCTTGCTCCCAGGAAAACAATCTTTTGACTGGGCACCAGTTGTGATTTCTTTTTGTTGATAGTGTACCCCAATGAAGTGAGAAGGCTTTCTACAAATGCCAGGTGCTGAAGCAGCAATTCCTGGCTGTCCGCCTGAATCAGGCAGTTGTCCAAGTATGGGTAAATTTGGATATTTCTCTGCCTGCAGTATGCAATGACTGGAGCCAGGCATTTTGTGAATACCCTGGGTGCAGTAGATAAGCCAAAGGGAAGTGCAGTGAACCGATAATGCATAGATCCTGCCCTAAAACATAGATATTTCCTGCATGATTCCCTGATGGGGGTGTGCAGATAAGCTTCTTTTAAGTCTAAGGTGACTAACCAGGCATCCTTGGCTAGCATAGGGAGAAGCTGTTGCAGGGTAAGCATCTTGAATTTTGGGACCACCAGGAAGGTGTTGAGAACTGAAAGATCCAGGACTAGGAGCCAACAGCCCTCTTTCCTGGGTACCAGGAATAGTCTGGAGTAGAAACCCTGACCCCTTTGTTCTACTGAAACTGGCTGAATAGCTCTGATGTTGAGCAAGGAAAGAACTTGGTTTTGAGCCTCTGCCCACTGCTTTGGAGGAAGGTCTGGAAATCTGCTTGGGAGTGGCAGTGAATGGAAATAAAATTTGTACCCCTGGGATACAATGTTGAGGACCCATCGGTCCTGAGTGATGGACATACAGTTTTTTGCATGAAGGACAAGTTTTCCTCCTAGGGGCACAAGCAATTGGGCTGGGAAGTAGAGTTGAGAAGTCATTGTGAACCTTTTGCATAGGAAGGTGGCTTACCACTCCCTGTTTTAGGGTTGGAAGCACTCTATTGCTTAGATCTCTGCATACCCTGAGACTGTAGTCTGGTGGTCAGTTTCCCCTGGGTCTTGTTTGAGAAGGCCTGGAGGGGGCTGGAAAGGACCAGTGTTTAGAAGGGCAATGTCTACTGAATGAAGGTGGTTGTACTTGTAAGAATTCTTTAACAGTTTGCATAGATTTCGCTTTTTCTTCCATCTTTTTAAGAACTACTACTACTGCTTTGGTACCAAACAAAATGTCCTTATTTAAAGGAGCATCTAGTAATTTGGATTTGACATGATCTGGCAAGGTCTGCTCTTTCAGCCAAGTATGTCTTCTCAGTACAGAGCCAGTGCCTGCAGCCCTGCAAGATGCTTCAAGGGCATCAAAGCCACACTGCAAAGTATGCTTACTAACTTGGTTTGCAGAATGCATAAGCTCTTGCAAATCTTTACTTTCTGCACAGTCTGGAAATATTACCATTTTTTGTTTAATGAGTTCCATAATATGTTTCTGGTACTTCAGCATGTGAAACTGGCAATTCAATGCCCTGATACCAAGAGTTGCAGAGATATATATACCTCTTTACCCCATATGTCGACAGCTCTGGAATCCTTGTCCAAAGGGGTAGGATTTTTGGCTGTAGTAGCCTTAATACCTTTAGGTACCTGGGAAATGATCTCTGGATCAGCAGTAGGATTCTTGAAAAGAAACTTGTGGGAATCAGGTACTCGGTAGTACCCATCAGGTTTCCTAGGGGCTGGAGGTAAGGTGTCTGGAGTAAGACTGGACTCCATGAAAACATCATCCACAACATCCAGGACAGGGGGAACAGCTAAAGGCCTGTGCTGAGGTAGCTCTAAAAATTCTCTGAGTCTCTTTTTGGACTAGGATAGTCTTGGCATTCCCAATGGAAATGCTCTCAAAGTATGCAAGGTTTCACCAAAAGAGAAATCCTCTGGAGGGGAGGCAGAGGGAATGGATTCCTTTGCATCTGAATCCTCATAGGCTGATAAGGGCATGTCCTGATAATCAGAAAGGTCAGATTCATCGGACTCCTGGTCTGTAGAATCTGAAGGCAACTGAATTCTTTGTCTCTTAGCAGGGGAAGGCTAGCTTCCCCTAATTAGCGTTATAAGGTCTTCAGCCATTCTAAGCATTTGTTTTTGTGGCATGGGGGCCTGAGCATGCACTTTGGTTGTCGGTTTTCTAGGTGTAGTGTGTACTCTGGGCCTAAGAAACTCGGTAGGTCTGGCTAAAAAATAAGTCGTCAGTTTGATTCGAACATCGGTAGGTTGGAAAACACCCGCAGAAGCTGGTGCCTGTACAGCACCTCCAAGGCAGAGACATCCGCTGGTTCCATAGTCGAAGAAGAAGCTTGCGGCATACCAGACTCCAAATGGGTCTCAGCAGAGGCCTGTGAATTCATAGAAGTGGGCATCAGGGGCTGCAAAGGTGCCACACTGTGTATTGGCGGACTGGCGACTAGCTTAACGGAAGCATCATCGGCAGTTTTGGACCTATACGGTCTGTCTCTGTCTTTATCCTTATGTTTTTTCGGAAGATCGGTAGTCAGATGGCTTACTGAAGCCATTTTGGAATACGGAGATCGAGAGCGAAAGAATTTAGCAACAAAAATAGCCTGATGACGAATGGTTCAGGTGTTAAGGCACAAAACTGACATCGTGGTCTGGGCCTAAACAGGTGACGCAGTAAGAATGAAAATCTCTGTGAGGTATTTGCTTTCCACAGGCAAGACAATTGTTAACTTTTTCGGACATCGGTTAGAGCAAGAAAAAGGATCCTCAACGGGGTACTCAGCTTTAGAAGACTTCAGGATTATCAACTTGAAAAATGAAAATTTCAGGTAGTGGACAACCTGCACTTGCGAACTGCTTCTGCTTCGGGCTTTTCCTCAGCAAGAAAGACTGATGTAATGGCGTTGGCTGCCTGTTTTTATACCCCTGACGATCTGACGTCATGGAAGAAGTGACAGCATCCGACTGAGAAATACTAAGACTCTGGTATTCGGGCCGAATGAGGGCTACCTGCACGCAGATAACCCAAGTGTGATGACTGCAACAGTGAAACACGAAGAACAACTCCTAAGTTGTGGAATGGTACACCTGTTTATGTCAGAAATACATGTTCAATGTCAGCCTACAAAAAAAGGTTGGATGATCATATTGGGAGAATAAATATTACAGACCCTGTATTGCTTAAGGTTAATGTTGACCATATGCAGTTGAACTAAACTATGAAACACTGATAAATGCACGGGCAATACTTTTCAATATTTTTATTATACTTAAACCAAAAGCCAATACATCTAGACAGCCATTAACACTTGATGTTTACAGTCAGGCTGCTTTTTAAATTTTTTTAGAAGAAAATGAACCAGTCCGTCTCCTTAGTGGATGTATTCTCCTGGGATAGTACCCAAACAGCTTATGTAACTTAACATACGCAACAAATGCTATTTATTCTGGTAACTTGGGAAAATACTGTCAAATGACTGGACTGATTAAAAATCACTGCTGAAACATGATATCGCATGAAGGAAGGATTAATCTTTAAGGACATCCTGTCACTGGGAATGACCATATAAGGGAGGATTGTACATGAATGCTTGAAACCCTGAACATCGTGTCATTGACATGGCAGCTAGCAAAAGCAGTGTTCTCCAGAATAGATACTTAATATCTGTTGTGCCTGTTGGTTCAAAGGGAGGAACCGCAGGCTTCTCCAAAGTACAACTGAGGGCTAATCAAGCAAAAGTTATCAATCAAAATTTAGACTTTTTTCCCATTTTTCCTCATATACTGTACTTCTGGATTAATAATTAATATAAGTGGTTTCAGGATAGATACTTTTAAGGAAACTATACTGCATTCGCTTAAACTGATACTGTCATTACAGGAAACTTTGTTTAAATAAACATTTCAAAAGGGTGAATGGTTGGAAATATAACATATTAGGAATTTTTGATTCATAAAACTTCAATTTATCTTACACATTAAAAAAGTCCCTAACTGATTATATAGTTATGTACGTTCGTTTTTTAAAAAGCGTAGTCACATGTTCAAGATTTTTTTAGACAATCACTAAGGAACAATATTGTTACTGCGGTAGCGTTGTCACCTCACAGTAAGACGTTGTCCCGTTCGATTCTCAGTTAGAGCGTCTTCTGTGTGGAGACATGCGTGAATGGGCGTACCTTCGTTGAAGGTTGTGCGTCAGGGCCGGCAACTCGGCACGTAAAAACCTACTGCCAATCATTAGTGGACCGGAGTTCCGCTGTGGCGACCCGTAACCGGGAAAAGCCGAAAGACACAACAACAACTAAGGAACAATATCATTATGATATTCTAATATTTATACTGTTCAATGTTCCTACTCTTATGCAATGATGCGGCACTTTTATGTGCCATTCCATCTACTACAATGAAGATTACAAGGAACTTGAAGAATTCAATTTCTAAAGCATTTTATTCTTGCAAAAAGAATTTAAAACAAGATTGCTCTTTTGAGAAAGGTCGGGTAGGGTGGATCAATTAAAAGGGATTCTGGCTGAAGTTACAACTACCAGATGGTCTTCCTAGACAAGAGTTTAAACTTTACAAGTAGAAACAGGTTCACAGGAGGGTACTTTCAACTTTTCCAATATGAAGTTAAAAATGCCATGTGTATACCAGGCTCCTAACCAGGAAGGGGGGTGTCTGATGAGAAAAATACCTCCTAGAAAAAGTTTGCACAAATTTAGAAAAGCCAGCAATATCTTATGGAAACCTTGGTGTAAACTATAAAAAGCTAAATGATGGAATTTAATAGAGTATAAACCAGTGTCAAATATTTGCAAAAAATAGTTCGGTACAGCTGGAATCAGAGGTGCAAAGGAATCCAATCCTTTGGAATAAGCCCATAAGAACAAAACAAGACATTCATTTCTGTACATTTTTTGGTACTGGGTCTCTGGGAAGAATCAGGAAGGTACAGTTGTAGAGTAAACTTCCCACAACAGCAGATGTTCAAATGATCACTATTGCAGTAGCCTTATATCCTGCCAAGGATGCAACAGATGGCCAGCTTCCAAAGCTTCAGGGCACCTTCCACACTCCCAGTCAACTTGAGCTGAACTGACTAAAAAGACAGCTTTCATGCCAACAGAGACAGGGGAGGCTAAGCCCTGAAAGGACAATGCTGGAAACAACAACAAAATGTCCACACCCAGGCATAAACAACACACCAAAAATGGGGGGATGGACAGAGAGAAAACAGCTACTAAAGCAGTGGTCATATGAACATCTGCAGTTAAGTTTACTTACACAACTCAACTATGTTCATCATATTGATCATTTCTGCAGTAACCTTAGCTATACGGGTAGTTTACACTAGCATATTACATTTTGAAAGTGGAAGAAAGATCTAGGAGCCCCTGGAGAATGATCCAAGCAAAGTCTGATCTAGACTTAGTGAAGGAATCAAGGTTGTAATTCTTTGTAAACATTATGTATAGAGAACTAGTTGCTGTATCTAGAATACTACCCTTTCCAAAAAACACAGATGAAGCCAAGGCCCTGGCAGAGTGGGCCTTGAACCTGCCAGGAACAGTTTTGCTGCGGTGAGTTTAACAAAAGCCAAAAGCCTTAGACAACCATTTGGAAACAATCTTGTTTTGACACAGTTTGGCCTCTCTTACATTAACAAGAGATGAACAATTGATCCAAAGATCTGAAAGACTGTCAAGGTAGTACCCGAGTTGTCTGTAGACATCCAAGGTAAGAAGTATCCTTTCTCCCTTAGTTTTAGGTTCAGAGGCATGTGGGATATATGCAAATAATCCTTATGAAAATCAGGTGTTTCAGCTAATTGGCAATTCTGAATGCCCATGACTTGTTTCGTTTTAATGGACAACTTCAGGCCAATAAAGCTCAACCCCACTAGCTGTGGATATGCATATTTCGGCCTTGTTATTACCTCATCAGCACAGTACAAGCAAAGTGTTTGACTAAGCATTAGAAACACAGGGTTGTTATACCCAACTGATGCCCGCCATTAGGATCACTGCAAAAATATCCCAAACAACAAACTAAAAGAATGAGTGAGAAGGCCACTGAAAAACCAATCAGTAAAAACAAATTGAAAACTTCAGCAAAGCTAGAACTTCCTCTGAGTGACCTCACAACCCTCTTTTATCAGAGGCACATGGGATATATGCAAATGATCCTTATGAACATCAGGTGTTTCAGCTAACAGCCCTGTGTTACTAATGCTTAGTCAAACACTTTGCTTGTGCTGTGCTGATGAGGTCATAACAAGGCCGAAATATGCATATCCACAGCTAGTGGGATTTGGCTTTATTGGCCTGAAATTGTCCATTAAAATGACGAAACAAGTCATGGGCATTCAGAATTGTCAATTAGCTGAAACACCTGATGTTCATAGGTTCATAGGCTATGTGTCCGAAGGCATTTATAAGCCTAGCCAGAATGTGTTGTCTTTCGCTGCCCCCTTAGATTAGTTCCCTGTGCCTCTGTCCAGCACAGCCACTGAAGTGATCCCCGGGGTAAACTTTCTGTTTCCCATCCACTCGTCAAGGTTTCTCTTGAAGAGTGTTAGCGAGGAACTCTGCCTAATGTAAACTGGAATCTTGTTCCAAAGCATGGGAAGTCTCTGGGACAGGAATATATCCGTCCAGTATGTACTACTTATTGTTGTGGTGAGGTTTAGATCCCTACAGCGTGTGGCTCGAGGGGATATGGTTTTCTTTAGGTGGAGCATGTCCATCAATTTTGGGTTGGACATGGGCTTGTATGTCAAGCAGGGATCACCTCTGAGTAGGCGGTATGCAACAGAGTACAGCTGGAGTTTCTTCAGTCGATCTGCATAGGACATCTGTTTGAGGCCAGTGATCCTCTTGGTGAGGTACTTCTGTGGTCTTTCTAGCTGTTGCAGGTGTCTTGTAAGGTACATCCCAAATGGGACTTTGTACTCTATGATGGGTCTAATGAGTGATGAGCTGAGGGGCACCATGACCACTTTTGATCTGGATGCGAACCCTTTTGTGATTAGGTGGGCCACATAGAAGGATTTTCTAACCACTTTGGCAATGTGATTATCAAAGGAGAGATTACTATCTACTTGGGTCCCGAGATCCCTTATTACGTCTTCCGTATTTAGAGGACTACCACCTATGTGGTAGTTTGTGGGTAACTTTGTTTTTTCCAAAGGAGATGACTATGCACTTTTTGGCATTTAGCTTGAGGCCATGATTTTGACACCAGGTATCCATCTCAGTGAGACCCTTTTGGGGGATGTCTGTGTCAGCCGGAGAGTCAAATATAGCCCCTAGTTTGCAGCCGTCTGCAAACTTGGTAAGCCATAGTCCTCCTGTGCTTGCCTGTACCTCTGAGAAGTACATACCGAACAGGAGGGGTCCTAGGACTGAGCCCTGGGGAACGCCACTTGTAACCGGTTTGGAGCTGGACCTAGCTCCCGCAACTCTCACCATGTGGGTTTTGTCCGTGAGCCAGTTGGCAACCTATCTTGTGACGTAGGGGTTTATGTTCAGGCTAGTGAGCTTGTCTATAATACCAGAATGGGGAATGGTGTTAAAGGCCTTTGCGAGGTCTAGGTAGGCTGTGTGTACCACCTTTCCCTCGTCTATAGCCTTGGTAACTGTCTCAAAGAAGTCCACCAGTTTCAGGAGGTATGATCTGCCCTTAAAGCCGAACCGTGTAGGGTCCAGTGTTTGGTGGTTCCAAATGTCTCTGGTAATGAGTTCCATGATGATACGCTCCATAGCCTTGCAGACCAAGCTAGTCAGGCTTATAGGGTGATAGTTCCTGGGGTCTGTTGTGGCTCCACTTTTGTGGAGCGGAATAACCGTTGCTGTGCACCACTCTATTGGTACGTAGCCTGTGGAGAAGCTGTTTGAACAGTGTGTTTAGGTGAGGGATTAGTTCATCTTTGAGCTTGTGTAGGACGCAGCCTGGGAAACCGTCCGGTCCCATTGATGCTGTGTTTTTTGCTTTGGAGAGGGCTGTTTTAATCTGAATGTCTGTGAATTCAGGGGCTCTACATTCTTCTGGTATGGTTATGGGTGCTTTTGGGAGTGAGAGGGGGGGTGACGTTTGCACTGAATCTGTCTGCCAGGATGTTGGCGATATTGGTCGGTTCAGTGTATTTTGTGCCATTCTGCACTAACTCCAAGCAGATCTGAGCATTGCCACTTAGATTCTTGACATAGCTAAAGAATGCCTTGTGGTTATCTTTGGAGTCCTTGGCAATTTTTCTTTCGAAGATCGCCATGGATGATTTTATGAGGAATCGTAGTTTCTTGCTGATACTGATCAGGGATGTCTTCCCTTCTTGGGATTTTACTCTTTTCTGTACTAGTTTCCTCCTTCTATTTTATAGCTTGTTTATAGCAGGGGTCCACCAGACTTGTTTCCTTTTCTTGGAGGAGTGAGTCTTGATTTTGCTTGGGATAACACGATCCATGCATTCTTGTAGGTGCCCGTAGAATGCATTAGTAAAGGATTTTGCAGCTTGGACAGCGTTATCATTTAGCATGGGGGCTTTGAAACTTTCCACCTCGGTCTTAATGTGAAGTTTGCTTTTGAAATGTTTTTCATGGTGGTTTCCTTGTCCGGGGGTCGGGTGGGGGCATGTGGATATCCAAAGTGATTTGTTTATGGTCAAATCTAACCAGCGAGGGGTTGACCTCTGGTGTGGAACACCGGTCGCCCATGTTAGTGATGACCAGGTCCAATATGTTGTCACCTCTGGTGGGAGTGTTGACCAGTTGAGCCAGGGCGTTTGAGTTTGTAAATTCTAGGAAATGTTTGGCAAGGGAGTTAGTACTTGAGCAGTTCTCCGAGTTAATGTTTGGGTAATTGAAATTGCCCAGTATTGGGGTGTTTGGTAGGACCTTTTTGTTTCCCAGTGTTTCCAGTTGGAATGGAGGTCCTGGGACATGGTGGGTGATCTGTACCAAGCTACAATTTGAACTCCTGTTTTGCCTGTTGTTAGTTGCATGTGGATGATCTCTGAAGCATTGTGCTGTGCCACTAACCTGCAGGTGTGGGTATCCTTGATGAATATGGATACGCTCCCACCTTTTGTATTTTGGTCCAGGTTCTGTGGCCGAAATGTATGGTATGAGTTGTAGCCTGGTAGTGCTGGTGTGCTCTCTGGAACCGTAAACCAGGTTTCTGTTACTGCACATATATCGATTTTCTCCATACTGTGGAGTGCCTAGAATGCATGCATTTCTGAGGTTTAGACTGCTGGCATTGAGAAGCATTACCCTCAGTTTTTTGTTACTTGTGCTATTTACAGCAGTGGGTTTGTCTTTTGAGCCTTGCCTAAAAAAGGCACTATGTGGGGTTGCAAGAGCCTTGGCCAGTATTCGAAAGCCTAAGGATGACAGGTGTAAGCCGTCTCTAGCGAAGCAGCATGGCTTGTCGAGCATGTCATCCCAGGCGGCCAGACACTGGAACATTTGCATATATCCCATGTGCCTCTGATATACAAGGTTTGGGAGGTCACTCAGTGGAAGTTCTAGCTTTGCTGGAGTTTTCAATTTGTTTTTACTGATTGTTTTTTCAGTGATCATCTCACTCATTGTTTTAGTTTGTTGTTTGGGATATTTTTGCAGTGATCCTAATGATAATGAACATCAGTTGGGTATAACAGCCCACTTTGCTTGTGCTGTGCTGATGAGCTCATAACAAGACCGAAATATGCATATCCACAGCTAGTGGGGTTTGGCTTTACTGGCCTGAAATTGTCCATTAAAATGACAAAACAAGTCATGGGCATTCAGAACTGCCAATTAACACCTGATGTTCATAAGAATCATTTGCATAAATCCCATGTGCCTCTGATATAAGAGGTTTGGGAGGTCACTCAGTGGAACTTCTAGCTTTGCTGGAGTTTTCAGTTTGTTTTTACTGATTGGTTTTTCAGTGACCTTCTCACTCATTGTTTTAGTTTTAGGTTCAGGAAAGAAATTGGAGAGATGAACAGCTTTGGTTAAAGTAAACTTGGACACCACTTTGGACATAAAATAAGGATTAGTTCAAAAAGAAAACCTTGTTGCTGTGGCAAGGCGAAGTCAAACCTCTTCAAAACAGTACTGGTGGCCATAGCCCTGGAAGAAGTATCAACTGAGTTATACACACACACTGTAATCAATGAGTTGTGCCCAGTAAAACAGAAGAAACAAATTTTTTACTGCCAATATTTCCTCAAAAGAAGAAACTGCAGACAAAACATTCCTTATACTTTCACAATTAGCCACAATAAAGTTCTAACATATATGTCTGGCAATTTAAAATTGTGAAAATCCAAGTTGCAGAAGTATACACTTATTTCTTATACTTAGCAATAAACAACCACCTTTGTCAGAAGGACTATGACTAGAATTAGCCAAATGTTTAGCAGCAACAAGGATTAGCTAAAGTTATAGTTGCATGGTCAGGTTTGAGAAGTGTATAAAAGCTTAAAAAACTAAGGAACTTTAAATATTCTATCTGCTTTTTTATGGGCAGAAGGCTGACTATAAGAAATATTGCAGTCAGTGACACACACATCCTCCAGAGATCTATCTGTCTTTCTATGGGCAGAAGGCTGACTATCAGGAATATTGCAGTCAGTGATACACACATCCTCCAGAGATCTATCTGCCTTTTTACTGGCAGAAGGCTGACTATCAGGAATATTGCAGTCAGTGACACACACATCTGCCAGAGATGACAGAAAGTACAGTTGTGTACACTTACCATAAATGTAGATGTTCAAGTGTATTCACTGTTGCAGTCATCACACTTGGTTTATCATCCTGCCAGGGGTAGCTATCAGTCAGCCCTTATACCAGAGGCTTAGTATTTCTGCGTCGGTTGCTGTTGCTCCAGGACTGACGTCAGCTCATCAGTGGTATAAAATCAGGCAGCCGATGCCATTATATCAGTTTTTCTTGCCCCAACTGTCAGGAGCCCCCAAATAGGCAGCCAGGTTATGGTGGAAGAACACCACCAGCAGAAAGTAAATACCAACAATTCCCTGTAAGGAGAGAGGAAGAGAGAGAGAGACAAGGGAGATGGAGGGTGGGAAACCAGGACTACAACATTGAATACACTCAAACATGTACATTTATGGTAAGTGTACACAACTGTATTATGTTCTTCACGTTTCAATGTTGCAGTCATTACACTTGGGTTGAGTCCCAAAGCTGAAGAAATGGGTGGAGGCAGTCAAAAAGACTGGGGGCTGGCTAGGATGCCCTGCAAGACTGCGGTGGCAAAGCTTGCCCTGGATTTGTAGAAGATAGGTAGGTGGTAATGCTTGGTGAAGGTATGAACAGAAGTCCATGTTGCAGCCTCCAGGATGTCTCTAGTGGGGAACCATCTGAGAAAAGCTGCAGAGGTGGAGGTTGCCCTGGTGGCATGCGGCCTGATCCCCTTTGGGGGCAGTTTCCCATGTTGTTTGTAGCAGAAATGGATGCAGTGTGCTATCCATTTAGAGATTGCTTGTTTGGATATGGCCTTGCCCTCTGTTCCTGCTGCAAAGCTGACTAGCAATTGATCAGTTTTTCTCAAAGATCTAGTCCTATCCAGATAGAATGTGAGCTGTCTGTGCTCACCTAGAGAGTGTAGAATCCTTTCCCCTTGTTTTCTGGGTTAGGGAAAAAGGTGGTCAAATGAATGGATGGGTTGAGAGCCACACTGGACACCACTTTATGCATGAAGGATGGGTTAGTCCTGAGGGAGACCCTGTCAGCATGGAAACTGATGAAGGGCTCTACAGCCATGAGTGCTTGTAGCTCTGAAACTCTTCTAGCTGAAGTGATGGCCAGAAGCAAGGCTGTTTTCCAAGAGAGGAAATTTAATTCTACTGAAGGTGCAGGCTCAAAAGGGGGTAGGGTGAGCTTTTCCAACACAAAGTTAAGGTCCCAAGCTGGGGTAGGAGCTCTTCTGGGTGGCCTTAAGTTGTTAGCCCCTCTTAGGAACTGTTTGATGAGAGGGTGTGAGAAGAGAGGTGGCTCTGTGCTGAAATGAACAGAGACGGCAAAGGGATGAATTTTAATAGAAGAGAAGGATAGACCCATGGGTAGTAGGTCTGCTAGGTAATCCAGGATGAGAGGAAGGAAGGGCTGTGCTGTTTGGGCTCCCTTAGCCTAGATCCAGGTGCAAAACCTTTTCCAATTGTCAGCATAGGATGTTCTAGTGCTGGGGTGTCTAGGCCTCACATATAACATCCAGGACTTTGCTTAGGCTAGCAGCTTGAGGAGAAGTCAGGGAATAAGCCAGGCTGCCAGGTTCAGGGTCTGCAATTGTGGATGCAAGAATTCTCCATTCTTCTAGGTCAGGAGTGTCGGGATCTGAGGTAGGTGCAATGGTGGCAGGGGTGACAAGCTGTGCAGCAGTGAGTACCAGAGCTGGCCTGGCCAGTCTGGGGCAATCAAGACTGCCCTTGGTTTTTCCTTCATTATTTAGAGCAGTACCCTTGAAATGAGTGGTAGAGGGGGAAATGCATAAATCGAGAGGTTTACCCATTGGAAGGATAGAGCATCCACTTTCCAGGCCTTGCTGTGAGGTTCCCTGGTGCAGAATTTGCTGAGCTGATGATTGGGGTGGGAAGCAAAAAGATCCACCTTTGGGGTGCCCCATTTCTGGGTTACAAGGTTGAAGGTTCTGTGGTCTAGCTGCCACTCATGTGGGTCTAGCAGGTTCCCGCTTAAATTGTCTGCCAGAGAGTTTAGGAAGCCTGGCAGGAATTGTGCTAGCAGGTGTATTTGCATGGCTGAGGCTGTGTACCAAAGGGTCATGGAGAGCCTGCAGAGAGGATAAGAGTGAGTCCCTTCCTGATTGTTGATATACCACATCACTGTGGTGTTGTCTGTTTGGATGACTAGAGGCCCCGGGGAGAGTAGGGGTCTGAAAGCTGTCAGGGAGTGCTGAACAGCTAGTATCTCTTTTTGGCTGATGTGCATATGTATTTGATTTGGGCTCAAATGGCTCTGAATGCAACTGCGTGCACCCCAGGCATAGTGTGATGCATCTGTGGTGAGGGTCTGGGTGGCATGGGGTTGTGAGAAGGGAATTCTCTTGTTGTGATTGCATGCTGCTGCCCACCAAAGAAAATCCTTCCTTAGACAAGGTATCATAGGTATGATAGTTTTCAGGTCTTGAGAGTGTTGACACCAAAGGCTTTTTAGGTACAATTGTAGTTTCCTAATATGCAGTCTGGCATATGGAATGAGTAGAATGCAGGAGGCCATGAACCCTAGAGCTTGCAGGATTTTCCTTGCAGATAACTGGGTCCGGGTGGCTAGTTGAGAGACGTAACCTGTCAGGTAGGCTTGTTTTTCTGGAGTAAGGAATGCCATCTGGGATGCTGTGTCCAGGCTTGCTCCCAGGAATACAATTTTTTGAGTGGGGACTATTTTTGACATCTTTTCATTGATAGTGAACCCCAGGGAGGTCAGTAGGTCCTTTACAAAGGTCAGGTGCTGTAACAGCTTTTCCTGACTGTCTGCCTGAATCAGGCAATCGTCTAGGTAGGAGTAAATTTGAATATTTCTTTGTCTGCAAAAAGCAATGGCTGGAGCCAGGCATTTTGTGAAAATTCTGGGAGAAGTGGAATAGCAAAAGGGAAGTGCAGAGAACTGAAAGTGCATAGATCCTGCCCTGAAACGTAAATATTTCCTGCAAGATTCCCGGATTGAGATGTGTAGGTAGGCCTCTTTTAGGTCTAGGGTGTTTAACCAAGCATCCTTGGAAAGCATAAGAAGAAGCTGCTGGAGGGTGAGCATTTTGAATTCTGGTATCACCAGAAAGGTGTTTAGAATGGATAGATCGAAGATTGGGCGCCAGGTGCCCTCTTTTCTGGGTACCAGGAAGAGTCTGGAATAGAAACCTCGTCCTATCTGGTCTGCAGGAACATGCTGTATTGCCCTCATGGAGAGCAGGGGAAATGATTTGCTTTTTGGCCTCTGCCCACTGGTTTGGAGTAAGATCTGGGAACCCTTTTGGTGTTAGCAGAGTGTGGAAATAAAAGTTGTATCCCTGGTATGTTGAGGACCCATCGGTCATTGGTAATAGAGGCCCAGTTGTTTGCATGGAAGGAGAGTTTTCCTCCTAGGGGCACAAGCAGTTGGGCAGAGGTAAGGGGTGGAGGTGTAAAGTCATTGTGAGTTCTTACCACAAGGGGGTGGCTTAGCACTCCCTGTTTTTGAAGTGGAGTAACTCCATTGCTTAGATCTCTGCATTTTCTGGGACTGCTGTCTGGGGGGGGGGCTGCTTCCCCTGAGTCTGGGCTGAGCTGGCCTGGAGGGGGCCGGAAAGGACCAGTGCTTGGAGAGGCAATGCCTACTGAACCTCGGAGGCTGGACCTGTAAAAAGTCTTTAACTGTCTGCATAGACTTAGCTTTTTCTTCCATCTTTTTTAATACCTCTTCTGGTGCCAAACAAATTGTCTTTGTTCAATGGTGCGTCCAATAATTCTGATTTGACATGCTCTGGCAAGGTCTGTTCCTTAAGCCAAGCATGCCTTCTAAGGACAGAAAGTACAGTTGTGTATACTTACCATAAATGTAGATGTTCAAGTGTATTCACTGTTGCAGTTATCGCATTTGGGTTATCTGCTTGCAGTAGCCCTCAGTCGGCCTGATTAACAAAGTCTTGGGTCCTGCATCGGTTGCTGTCTCTTCTTCCATGACGTCGGGTTGTCAGGGGTATAAAACATGCAGCCGACGCCATTACATCAGTTTTTCTTGCCCCAGATGTCAGGTGCCCCCCTGACTGGAAGCAATTAAATATATAAAAAATACAAGGTTATACCTCCAACAAGAAAGCAAATACACCAAAAAACTTTTAAGCATAGTAAAGGAAAGCAGAGGTAAAGCCAAAAGAAGTCAGGTGGCTGGAGGGAGGGTAACCAGGACTGCAACAGTGAATATGCTCTTCATGTTTCACTGTTGCAGTCATCACATTTGGGTAGATTCCTAAAGCTAAGGTTGGGAGGAGGAATTTAAATAGCATTAGGACCAGCTATAAGGCCCTGCAAGACTGCATTGGCAAAGCTAGCTCTGGATTTAGAGAAAACTGGCAAATGATAATGCTTGGTGAAAGTATGTACAGTACTCCAGGTAGCAGCTTCTAGGATGTCCCTGGTAGGGACGCCTCTGAGAAAGAGGTAGATGCAGCCCTGGTTGAGTGGTGTCTGATGCCCTGTGGGATAGGTTTTCCATGATACTTATAGTAGAAATTAATGCAATGGCCTATCCATTTAGAAATGGTTTTCTTTGAAATAGCCTTCCTTTCTGTCCCTGCAGCAAATGCCATCAGCAGTTGTTCAAATTTCCTTTGAGGTTTAGTCCTGTCTAAGTAGAATCAAAGTTCTCTGTGTACATCTAAGGAGTGCAGTATCCGTTCCCCTTTGTTCTGTGGATTAGGAAAGAAGGTTGTCAAATGAATGGACTGATTAAGAGCCACACTGGATACCACCTTGGGCATGAAGGAGGGATTGGTTCTGAGGGACATCCTGTCTGCATGAAAGATGAAGAAAGGCTCCACTGCCATAAGAGCCTGTAATTCAGATACTCTTCTTGCTGAAGTGATTGCTAAAAGGAACTCTGTTTTCCAAGAAAGAAATTTTAAATCTGCAGTAGCAGCTGGCTCGAAAGGAGGAAGAGTGAGTTTATCCAAGACAAAGTTAAGGTCCCAGGCTGGAGTTAAAGCTCTCCTGGGTGGCCTTAAATGTTTGGCCCCTCTGAGGAACTGCTTGAGCAGTGGGTGAGAGAAGAGGGGATGTTCTGTGTTATAATGAGCTGAAATGGCTGAGACTTGAATTTTGATGGAGGAAAAAGACAAGCCCTTGTGAAGCATCTCAGTTAAGTATTGTAAAATCTGAGGTAGATTGGGCTCTGCTGTGCTTATTCCTTGAGATTGGTTCCAGGCACAGAATCTTTTCCATTTTGCTGCATAAGATTTTCTAGTACTAGGCCTCCTTGCCTCTAAAATGATATCCATCACTGGTTTACTGAGGGATGGTAAAGGAGAGATGAGGCAATTAGCCAGGTTGCTAGGTTCAGTGTTTGAAGCTGAGGGTGCAGAATCTGGTTTTCCTGCTGAGACAACAGGGCAGGAATCCGAGGCAGGTGCCATGGAGCCAACTGTGACACACTGCGCAAGCGGGGGTACCAGTGCTGAATTGGCCAGTCTGGTGCAATCAAAATCATTCTTGGCTTGTCCTGTTCGATCTTTAGTAGTACTTTGGAGAGCAGAGGCAGAGGAGGAAAGGCATAAACTGATAGGTTTTTCCAGCTGAAGGACAGAGCATCCACTTTCCAAGCTTGTTTGTGGGGAATCCTTGTGCAAAATGTGTCCAATTGATAGTTCTGGGGGGAGGCAAACAGGTCTATATCTGAGCTCCCCCATTTGCTTAAATTCTTGGTTCCAGTTTCCACTCATGTGGGTTCATGAGGTTTCTGTTTAGCTTGTAGGTGCACTTGGTAGCTCAAGGCTGTGTTCCACAATGCCATGGCTAGTCTGCAGAGGGGGTAAGAATGTGTACCCCCCTGCTTGTTTATGTACCACATAACAGTGGTGTTGTCAGTCTTTACCAATAGTTGTCCTGGAAGGATGTGGTCCTTGAAGGCTGTCAGAGCATTCAGTACAGCTAACATTTCTTTTTGATTGATATGCAGGTGCATTTGACTTGTGTTCCATTTGCCCTGAATGCATTTCCCTGCCAGGTGAGCCCCCCCCCCCCCCATGCATAGTCTGACGTGTCTGTTGTTAGGGTTTGGGCGGCATGGGGTAGTGTGAATGGTAGTCCCTTGTTTTGGTGGCAGGCCTCTGCCCACCAAAGGAACTCTAGGTGTAGGCAAGGTATGATAGGAATCAATGTTTCTAGATCCTGAGAATGTTGACACCATAGGCTTTTTAGATACCATTGTAGTTTCCTCATATGCAGTCTTGCATACGGAATTAGAAGAATGCAGGAGGCCATGAACCCCAAGGCTTGCAGTATTTGCCTTGCAGATAGCAGGGTATTTGTGGCCACTTGTTTGAAGTAGGCTGTCAAATGAATCTGTTTCTCTGGCGTGAGGAAAGCCATCTGGGAAGTTGTATTCCAGCTTGCTCCAAGGAATATAAGTTGTTGACAGGGAACCAGGTGTGATTTATTTTCGTTTATGGTGTACCCCAGACAAGTCAGCACCCTTTGTACAAAGGCCTGATGATTCAAAAGTATGTCCTGGCTTTCTGCCTGAATTAGACAATCGTCCAGGTATGGGTATATTTGAATATTTCTTTGCCTGCAAAATGTAATGACTGGAGCTAGGCACTTTGTGAATACCCTGGGTGCAGTAGATAAGCCAAAGGGCACTGCAGAGAACTGATAGTGTGTGTGGCCTGCTTTGAAGCGTAAGTATCTTCTGCAAGATTCCCTAATAGGGATGTGCAGGTATGCTTCTTTTAAATCTAGTTTTGCCAACCAGGCATCTTTGCCTAGCACATGAAGCAACTGGTGAAGTGTGTCAGCATCTTGAATTTTGGAATCACCAAAAAAGTGTTTAGAGTAGAATGGTCCAATATAGGACGCCATGAATTGTCTTTTCTGGGTACCAGGAAAAGTCTTGAATAGAAACCTTGTCCCTTTTCCTCTTCTGGTACCAACTGAATAGCCCCCATGCTTAAGAGAGAAAGTACTTGCTTTTGGGCCTCTGCCCACTGATTTTGAGGTAGATTTTGCCACCCGCTTGGTGTTAGTAATGTGTGGAAGTGAAATCTGTATCCTTGGGACACTATATTTAAAACCCATTTGTCCTGGGTAATGAGTTCCCAGTTTTTGGCCTGCAGACCAATTTTTCCGCCTAAAGGAGCATTCACTTGAGAAATGCTTGGAAGTTTTAAAAGCAAGTCATTGAGACAGTTTTCCATGGGGGGGGGGTCTTACTACTCCCATATTTGGATGTGGAAGTCCCCCACTGCTTAGTCTTGTGTGCACCCTGGGACTGAAACCTGGGGTTTTTGCTGTGTCTGGGTTTGGATTGAGAGGACCTGGAAGGGGCCGGAAAGGACCAATTCTTAGAGGGCCAATGCCTACTAAATCTTAGAGGCTGAACTTGTAAGAAATCTTTAACAGTTTGCATAGATTTAGCTTTATCTTCCATCTTTTTAAGAACTTCCTCAGCTATGTTGCCATACAGGCGGTCCTGAGTTAAGGGAGCATCCAACAGTTTAGATTTAACATGATCAGGCAAAGATTGCTCCTTAAGCCAAGCATGCCTTCTGAATACAGACCCAATGACAGCAGCCCTGCAAGAGGCCACTAATGAATCAAATCCGCATTGCAAAATATGTTTTCCAACCTGTTCAGCAGAATGCATTAAATCCTGTAATTCTTTATTTTCAGCACAGTCAGGAATCAACATCATTTTCTGTTTAAGCAATCCAATAACATGTTGATACTTTGAAACTGACAGTTTAAGGCCCTAATGGCCAAGGTTGCAGAAGTGTAAACCTTCTTACCCCATCTATCCAGTGCCCTGCAGTCTCTATCAGAAGGGGTAGGATTTTTTTAGCAACAGAAGCCTTAATGCCCTTGGGTCCCTGTGAAACAGTCTCTGGATCTGCAATAGGATTTTTAAAAAGGAACTTGTGGAAATCAGGAACCCTGTAATATCTATCAGGTTTTCTGGGAGCAGGAGGCAAAGAATCAGGGGCCAAACTAATTTCAAAAAGTCATCATCAACAATGTCTAGTACAGGAGGTATAGCTAAAGGCCTATGTTGAGGCAGGAGAAAAAAATCCCTAAGCTTCTTTTTAGAATCAGAAAAATCCTGACTTTTCCAGTGGAAATGCTCCCTAAGAGTGTGCAAGGTTTCACCAAAAGAAAAATCCTCTGGAGGGGAAGCAAAGGGAATACAGTCCTCTGCATCAGAATCCTCATAAGTAGATAAGGGTAAATCCAGATCATCAGAAGAATCAGAAAAATCAGAATCCTGGTCAGAAGATTCATAAACAAATTCAGTCCTAGGTCTCTTAGAAGGTGGTGGTTGGCTTCCCTTGATTAGAGTTATAAAGATCTTTAGCCATTCTTATCATTTGTTTTATAGGCATAGAGGCCTGAGCATGCAGCCTGGGCGTCGGTTTCTTAGGCATGGTTCGAGGTTTAAGCCTTAAAGAAGAAGGAGGCGTCAGTTTAATATGCAAGTCCATAGGCCTGAATACACCCTCAGAAGCCGATGCCTACACAGCGGCTCCGGACCCATCCAAGGTAGAGACATCCGCAGGTTCCACAGTTGAAGCATCTCGTGGCATACCGGACTCCGAATGGGTCTCAGTAGAGGCCTGCGAATCAGAAGTAGCAGGTATCAGGGGCTGCGAAAGTGCCTCACTGAGTACCGGTGAACTGGCGACTGGCTTAGGAGAAGCGCCGTTGGCAGCTTTGGACCTACGCGGCCTGTCTCTGACTTTATCTTTGCGTTTTTTCAGAATACCAGTAGTCAGATGGCTAACTGACGACATTTCTGGATAATTGAACCGAGAACCAAAATATTTAGAGGCGAAAATATACCGACAATGGATAGTGTGTTGATTAAATAAGGCACAAAACCGACAGCAAGGTACGTCATGGTCAGGGCCTAGGCAAGGAATATAGTACGAATGAAAATCTTTGTGAGGTATTTGCTTTCCACAAGAAATGCTATTAAAAACTTTTACTGACATCGGTAAGGAGCAAGAAAAAGTTTCCCCCAACGGGGTACTTAGCTTTAGTTGAAAGACTTCGGTTCTGAAACTCGAAAATGAAAATTTCAGAAGTCGGCCGACTGGCACTTGCGAAATGCTTTTGCTTCAGGCACCGCACGGCAAGAAAGACTGATATAATGGCATTGGCTGCATGTTTTATAACCCTGACGACCTGAAGTCACGGAAGAAGAGACAGCAACTGACCCAAGACTTTGTTAATCATGCCGACAGAGGACTACTGCAAGAAGATAACCTAAATGTGATGACTGCAACAGTGAAACATGAAGAACATCCAGTGACTGCTGCCCTGCAAGATTCTTCTAGGCCATCAAAGCCACATTGCAAGGTGTACTTAGTAACTTGGCTTACAGAATGCATAAGCTCTTGTAATTCTTTATTTTCTACACAAGCAGGAAAGGAAGATATTTTTTGTTTGAGGAGATGCATGGTATGCTGCTATTTCAGTATGTGGAACTGACAATTTAGTGCTCTAATAGCAAGAGTTGCAGAGGTGTATACTTTTTTACCCCATCTGTCTAGAGCTCGGGAATCCCTGTCTTGGGGGGGGGGGGGGATTCTTAGCTGATGTTGCTTTAATTCATTTTGGTCCTTGGGAGATCACCTCTGGGTCAGCAGTAGGATTTCTGAAAAGGAATTTGTGAAAGTCAGGGAACTCTGTAGTACCTGTCAGGTTTCCTGGGAGCAGGAGGAAGGGTGTCAGGAGTCAAACTGGCTTCCATAAAAACATCATCCACAACATCCAGGACAGGAGGAAAGGCTAAAGGTCTGTGCTGTGGTAAGTCTAAGAATTCCAAGTCTCTTTTTTGACTGAGGATAGTCCTGACATTCTCATTGGAAATGCTCCCTTACAGTATGTAGGGTTTCACCAAATGAAAAATCCTCGGGAGGAGAGGCAGAAGGAATGAATTCCTCTGCATCAGAATCCTCATAAGCAGAGAGGGGATGCATGTCTTCATATTCAGAAACCTCAGAGTCATCGGATCCCTGTTCAGATAAAACTACTGGGGGCAAGTCTCTTTTTCTTTTGGAAGCGGTAGCGTGGCTTTCCCTAATAAGCATAATAAGGTCTTCTGCCATTTTAATCATCTGAGACTGAGGCATGGAAGTAGGTGTCTGAGTTTGGGTCATCAGTCTTTTAGGCATAGTTTGTACCCTGGGCCTTAGAAACTTGGTAATTTTAGGAAGAACTGAAGACGCAAAAGAAGTCGTTGGTTTGTGTCGAGTATCGGTAGTGCGAAGAACTTCCTCAGAACCCGGCGCCTGCTCAGCGGCTCCGGACCCATCCAAGGCAGAGACATTTGCACGATCCTTAGTCAAAGAAGAGTCTTGCGGCATACCGGACTCCAAACGGGTATCGGTAGCGGCCTGCGAATTCACAGAAGTGGGCATCAAGGGCTGCAAAAGCACCTCACTGAGGACTGGAGAACTGATGACTAGTTTAACGGAAGCATCGTTGGCAGTTTTGGACCTGTGTGGTCTGTCTCTGTCTTTATCCTTACGTTTTTTCAGAAGAGCGGTAGTTGGATGGCTTACCGAAGCTATATCAGAATATGAGGATTGAGAACGAAAATATTTAGCTTCAATAAGGGCCCGACAAAGTATAGTTCTGGTGTTGAACAAAGCACAAAAGCAACAGCGAGGGACGTTGTGGTCTGGGCCTAAACAGGTGACGCAGTAAGAATGGAAGTCTCAGTGTGGTATTTGCTTTCTACAGGCGAGACAATTGTTAACTTTTTCTGACATCAGTTAGAGCAAGAAAAAAGGATCCCCAACGGGGTACTTAGCTTTAGAAGACTTCAACTTCAATTCGGAAACGAAAAAGTACAGTTTTGTACCTACCATAAATGTAGATGTTCGAAGATCCACATTGCTGCAGTCCTTACACTTGGGGTAGTCCGCTGTCCTCGGTCGGCCCGAATATCAAAGTATAAGGCTGACGTCGGTCAAGGCGCATTTGACTGACATCAGGACGTCAGGGTACAAATGCGCATGACCGACGTCATATCCTCAGTCTTTTCCTGCCCCAGATGTCAGAAGACCCAAAAATAAAGGTCAAAACCAAAAGACAGCAAACAACCAACCAACCACCCTTGCACTAACTATATGTACAACATATACAATATACACAATATGTACAACACAACCCACACAACCACCTCTAACTGCAGAGGGGAAGGAGGGAGGGTAAATTGGACTGCAGCAATGTGGATCTTCGAACATCTACATTTATGGTAGGTACAAAACTGTACTATGTTCTTCATCTCACATTGCTGCAGTCCTTACACTTGGGTAGAATCCCAAAACAGAGGTAAGGGAGGATGGCGAACTACAAGGAAGCAGGAGCTGCCAACATGCCCTGCAAAACAGCAGTGGCAAAACCAGCCCTGGATTTAGAGTAAAGTGGCAGGTGATAATGCCTAGAGAAAGTATGCACTGAACTCCAAGTAGCTGCCTCCAAAATATCCTTGGTTGCCACTCCCCTTAAAAAAGCTGTTGAAGTGGCAGTAGCCCTAGTGGAATGAGGCCTAATCCCAGCTGGAACCTCCTTGCCATGATGGGAATAACAGAAAGCAATGCAAAACCCAATCCACTTAGAAATAGTTTGTTTTGACACAGGCTTGCCCTGAGAACTCAAAGCAAAAGAAACAAACAACTGCTGAGACTGCCTGAACCCTTTAGTTCTGTCCAAATAATAACGCAACTGCCTGTGTACATCTAAAGTGTGCAAAATCTTTTCCCCTTTATTTTGGGGATTTGCATAAAAAGTAGGCAAATGAATAGTTTGGTTGAAAGCCACATTAGAAACCACCTTAGGCATAAAGGAAGGATTAGTACGTAATGATACCCTATCCTTATGGAAAATCAAGAAAGGCTCAACCGCCATAAGGGCCTGCAATTCAGAAACCCTTCTTGCAGAGGCAATTGCCAACAAAAAAGCAGTCTTCCATGATAAATATTTCAACTCAGAAGTAGCTGCAGGCCAAAAGGTTGTAGAGTGAGTTTCTCCAACACAAAATTGAGATCCCAAGCAGGAGTAGGAGCTCTTCGTGGGGGTCTTATATTCTTTGCCCCTCTAAGAAATTGCTTGAACAAAGGATGAGAAAACAATGGTGGGACACAATCATAGTGAGCCGAAATTGCTGCAGCATGAACCTTAATAGAAGAGAAAGACAAACCTTTGTCCAGTAACTCAGTAAGATATTGAAGAGCCACACTCAAATTAGGCTCAGAAACATCAAAATCTTTTGCTGCACTCCAAAATAAAAATCTCTTCCATTTATCTGCGTACACTTTCCTTGTACTAGGCCTTCTAGCTTCCAAAATCACATTCAAAACTTGTTGTGGAAGTTGAGACCCTCTATGGTTCAAAACAGAATATGCCAGGCTGTTAGGTGAAGAGAGTGAAGTTTGACATTCAGCAAATGGCTGTCCTCCTGTGACAACAGGTGTGGAATCGAAGGCAAAGGCCATGGAGGCTTCCGTACCAGACTTCTCAGTAATGGGTACCAGTGCTGTCGAGGCCAATCTGGAGCTATTAAAATCATCCTTGGCCTGTCCTGTCTGACCTTTAGAAGTACCTTTGGGAGGAGAGGCAGAGGAGGAAAGGCATACACATGAAGATTGCTCCAATTGAAAGAGAGAGCATCCACTTTCCAAGCTGTGGGATGAAACCTTTTTGTGCAAAACATTGGCAGCTGATGGTTTAGTGGAGAAGCGAACAGATCTATGTCTGGAGTTCCCCATGACACTGTCAATTTCTGAAATACATGAGGATCCAATTTCCACTGTGGGGATCCATAATTGTCTGCTCAACACATCTGCTAAGGAGTTCTGTGCTCCTGGCAGAAACCTTGCCTGAAGATTGAGCTGTAAACTGAGAGCAGTCTCCCACAAAATCATTGCTTGCCTGCATAGAGGATAAGAATGTTCCCCCTTGCTTGTTGATGTACCACATGACAGTTGTGTTGTCTGTTAGAAGCAACACCTGCCCTGGAAGAAGTAAATCCTTGAAAGCTATTAATGCAAACTGGACTGCTAACATCTCCTTCAGGTTGATATGTAGATGTTGTAGTCTGGCAGGCCACTTGTCTTGTATCCACTTTCCATTTAGATGAGCTCCCAAGCTTTGTCTGAGGCATCTGTCGTTAAAATCTGACTCGCCTCTGGCCGGGTCACAGAGAGTCCCTTGTTTAGGTGACATTCCTGAGCCCACCACAAAAATTCCTTTTGAATGCAAGGTATTATTTGAATGACAGTGTCTAGATCCTGGCAGTGCTGTGTCCATACATTTTGAGATACCATTGCAGCTTCCTCATATGCAGTTTGGCATTGGGAAGCACCAGAATACAAGATGCCATGAACCCTAAGGCTTGAAGGACTGTCCTTGCAGTCAGCCCGGACTGATGAGATAGCTGATGGAAGTAAAGGGATAGACTCTTTTGTTTGTCCGGGGTTAAAAAGGCCATCTGGGATGCTGTATTCAGTCTCACACCCAGAAAGCACATGTCCTGAGAGGGTACTAGACTGGACTTTATTTCGTTCACAGAATACCCTAGGCATCTTAGCACTGCTATCACATATTCCAAATGATGAAGAAGCTCTTCCCTTCCTTGAGCCAGAATCAGGCAGTCGTCCAAATAAGGACAGATCTGAATTCCTTTTAGCCTGAAGAAAGCTATCACTGGAGCCAGAACTTTCGTGAATACTCTGGGCGCAGTAGATAAGCCAAAGGGCAATGCAGAGAACTGATAGTGAGAAGTCCCAGCTCGAAAACGCAGATACTTCCTGCAACTTAGTCTGATAGGAACATGAAGGTAAGCCTCCTTGAGATCCAAAGTTACCATCCAATGATCTTTGCCCAGCAGAGGTAAAAGCTGCTGTAACGTCAACATTTTGAACTTGGGAATGTCCAGATAAGTGTTGAGGGTAGATAAATCCAAAATTGGTCTCCACGTGTTCCCCTTCTTTGGTACTAGGAACAGGCGAGAATAAAATCCTAGGCCCACTTCTGGCATAGGGACCGGCTGTATGGCCCCTATTTGGAGTAACAGAGAAACTTGCTTGTGAGCCTCTATTCTCTGTTGAGGAGGAACGTCTGGCATGCCTTTGAAAGGAGGCAAGGTATGGAAATAAAACCTGTAACCGTGGTGTATGATATCCAATACCCATCTGTCTTGGGTAATTAAACTCCAATTTTCTTTGAAAAGTGCCAACCTTCCTCCCAAAGGTGCTGCCAGACGAGAAGGCTCTGGCAGCTGAAAAGGTAGGTCATTGGGTCTGTTTACGAAAGGACTGACCCCTGCCCTCACCAAGACTGTGCAGGAGAACTCCCTGTTCTAGGCCTGAAAGAGCCCTGAGCTCTGCCCCTACCACGTCTAGATCTACCCCTAGACTGGGAATCATAAGAAGGATACGTCCACCCCTTAGTAGGCCAATTTCTACTAAACTTTGGAGGCTGGACCTGCAAAAAATCTTTAACAGTCTGCATAGACTTAGCCTTGTCTTCCATTTTCTTTAAAACTGCCTCAACAGGAGGACCAAACAACACGTCAGATTGTAAAGGAGCATCTAAAATCCTTGTTTTAACATGTTCAGACAAATTTTGATCCCTTAGCCAGGCGTGCCTGCGAAGAACTGACCCAGTGGCAGCCACCCTAGACGAGGCCTGTACAGCATCAAATCCACATTGCAAAGAATGCTTACCCACCTGTTCAGAAACACGCACTAAATCTTGCAACTCTTTACAATCAATACCTACAGCCAGAGCATCAACCTTAGACTTTAATTGTGAAAGGAGATAGTTCTGGTATTTCAACATGTGAAACTGGCAATTCAAAGCCCTCATAGCAAGAGTGGAAGAAGTATAAACTGTCTTTCCCCATCTATCCAAGGCCCTAGCCTCTTTGTCTGCAGGAACCGGATTCTTAACAACAGAAGCCTTAACACCCTTAGGCCCCTGACTAACAGTTTCTGGGTCAGCCCTAGGACTCTTAAAAAGATACTTATGAGCTTCAGGCACCCTGTAGTACCTATCCGGCTTAACAGGAGCAGGAGGCAAAGAATCAGGATTAAGAGAAGCTTCTGGAAAAACATCTTCTACCACATCCAAAACAGGAGGTATAGCCAAAGGCCTATGCTGGGGTAAAAACAAAAATTCCCTAAGCCTTTTCCTGGAATCAGAGAAGTCCTGACCTTCCCACTTAAAATGCTCCCTCATGGAATGAAGAGTTTCTGAAAAAGAAAAATCCTCAGGAGGAGTAGCAGAAGGAGTAGAATCATCCACATCAGAATCAGAATAAGGAGAGTACTCCTGCAAGTCTTCAGCCGAAGACTCTGAAACATCTGAAGCCTGCTCAAAACCCCCCAGCTCAGGCTCCAACCTAGGTCTCTTATCAGGAGGGGCATAGAACCCTAATTAAAGTAATCAAATCTTCTGCCATTTTAAGCATATGCTTCTTGGGCACAGTACCTGAAGAGCTAGGGGTAACACCAACTGAAGCCAAACCTGGCCTGCCCCTGGGAGAAGCCTTTGAAACAGAAGGAGAGGGCCTAGCCACCCTAGGAAGGGAGGGAGTATAGTAACCTGAGAAGGCCCCTCAGCCTGACTTGCCTCCTGAGAGGCCACATCTTGCAATAATAAGGTCTCACCCTGGGAACACAAAGAAACCTCCGGCGGAGCCACCGGCTCCACCGACACCTCTAAAGAACCGGCGTCCGGTACAGACGGTTCCTCTAGCCTAGGCTTAACTGCCTTGTCCTTGCGCTTCTTCGAAGAAGCGGGCGTCGGAGCATCCGACGGCATTTTATAATTACACCGCTTCCCAAAGACTAACCTTGCACAATCCAACCTTCTCTTTATAGTGCGTTTATTAAATCTAGCACAAGAGAGACAGCCAACAACGTCGTGCTCAGGCCCTAAGCAAGGAATACACAAAGTATGATAATCTCTATGCGGTATCTGTTTCCCACAAGAAATGCAATTATTGACTTTTTCTGACATCCGTAAATCACTGAGGCAAGAAAAACTAAAATATTCTAACGGGTACTTAGCCAACTTTAAACTCGGTCTGAAACTTTGAAATCAAAAAATCTCAGAACGCCAACCGGCACTTGCAATGCTGCTTCTGCATCGGCCCATGCGGCAAAAAAGACTGAGGATATGACGTCGGTCATGCGCATTTGTACCCTGACGTCCTGATGTCAGTCAAATGCGCCTTGACCGACGTCAGCCTTATACTTTGATATTCGGGCCGACCGAGGACAGCGGACTACCCCAAGTGTAAGGACTGCAGCAATGTGAGATGAAGAACATCTCAGGTAGCGGCTGACTGGCACTCATGCGAACTGCTTCTGCTTCGGGCTCCTCAACAGGAAAGACTGATGTAATAGCGTTGGCTGCCTAATTTTATACCACTGACAACCTGACGTCAGTCCTAGAGCGACAGCAACCGAAGCAGAAATACTAAGCCTCTAGTATTCGAGCAGATTGAGGGCTACCCCTGGCAGGATAACCCAAGTGTGATGACTGCAACAGTGAAACACGAAGAACATCTAAGTGAATGGGAGATGGTTCAGGAAATTCCTTCTGTAACAACTCTCAGTATTTGCTCAGGGAATGAGAAACCTCAGTGTTCTCCAACTGAAAACATTGACACACTTTGGAACTAGCCTCAGACCAAGAAAACTCCAACAGGGAGAACCAGAAATTGAACCCTCCTCTGAGTCTGAATTACAAAACTAAGGAGATGCTGATGTACCTGTCAATTCATCTTCCTGTCCAGATAGAGAATCTTGAATCTCTTCAGGAAAAGAGGTATACTTCTTACCAGGAAATAGTTTATAAGAAGGATCAGCAGCCTAAAATAAACACAGTAAACTACTCCTATCTATGGAAATCTAAGGAGGAGTAAACACGTTAAGTTTTTTTTTTTTGCTTAAATGTTTTTATTGATTTTACAAACAGAATTCAGTTTCATAACTTTGCAATATGAAACAATTTACTCAGGTTAATAATTATATACAGTCAACCACTACAAAATCTAAATAAACTACTTACAAAGGTGTCCAAGTTTAGAAGATATTACTCATTTTTACACTTAAAATGTAATTTCATGAGATATTACAGTCATTTCTCTATTATTTTGTTCACTTTTTTCTACAATTTGTAGTAAGATGTGGTTCTTTCTGTTCTCATTCTAATGGTTCTCATTTCAATTCATGATACATTCAATAAAATGTTTGTGCATTCTTTAAATGTGAACGAAGTTGCACTTTTACAATTTGTAGTAATGGTTTTGCGTGCTATAGCAGTAGTGTCCATAAAATTGAAAACTTTGTTCTAGCAACACATTGGGGTATGGCAGCATTAAACAAAATCAAAGACTTAGACAAATGGAAATTATCATTAAAAATATTTGCAAGAAAATAATAAACTTTATCCCAAAATGGTTTAAGTAAATGACAATCATAAAACACATGCCTCCAATCTGCTGCAAGTTCCTTTTGCATCTCCAATATGCTACATTTTGTTTAAACATTATTTCTATTTTATGTGGTGTTATATAGGACCTATGGATAAATTTTCATTTGAACAGTTTCCATTTCAATGAAAGAGATGTTTGCTTTGTAGAGAGAAGTATTAATTTCTTGTTGTCATTTGGCATTTGGTTATTTATTGTTTTATATTAGTCGCAAAGATTCTCTGTATGATATAATTTTGTTTTCTTAATATTTTTTTAGATGTTTGATAAGTAACCTTTTCCATGAACAGCATGTGTTGTTGAAAAGACCAAGTGTTCCATACATTTAGGTATATTTTGTCTGATTAATTACATTGTCTCTATTCTGTTTAAAATGTACTGTCTTATATCCTGTATGTTTAGCCATAGATCATTACTTAAATCAAATTTGTTTCTTATTTGTTCCATTGTTAAAACTTTTCCAGAGTCTAGTAACTGATGCCAATAAGTCAGTCAGTGCTTTCTAAGAATCTTGATTATATCTATATCAAAAGTTTTAACATTATTGTGTGTGCATGCAATAGGATATATCAAGAATGACCAAGCTTTTACGTTGGGATTCCTATTCATAAGGCTTGTATATCCTTTTAATATGCTTTTTATAAACTTAGAATGTATGTGCTTCTGTTTGTTTTCTGTAAAATGTTCTCTCACCACCCACAGAAAAGTATCTGATACCAACTCAGTATATTGCGATAGTAATTTAAGACCTGATTTTAGCCACATCTTTTCGTGTATGTTTTTCCATCTGACAGAAATCATTATTTACCCATACTGATATTGTTTTTATACTAGATGAAAGTGCATACATTTCTATATCTGGAAGACTGATTCCTCCTGCTTCCCAGTCATTTAAGTGATGATTCAATGCTATTCTAGGTTTATTGGGATACCATAAGAAGTTTAGCATTTGTTTATTAAATTGTTTTAAGACTTAGGAGGAGGTATAGAAAAGGCTTGTATGAAGTATATTGTTTCTGGAAAAATAATCAATTTAATTATATAATGCCTGTCCTCCATTGCAAAAAAATATATATTTATTCCATTTTTTGAATGAGTGTTTTAATGTTATTTAGAATAATAGTTTATTTTATTGTCTTACCTAGTTCATCTGTTAATGTAACCCCTAAGTATTTTACTTTTTCAGCAGCTATACATTTAGAAAAATCCTTACTCGTGTCTTTCTTATTAGAATTTATAAGTAATATCTGTGTTTTAGTTACACACACTGTGAAAGTAGCAGACTCCAAATCAGACTTCAGACCAGTGACAAATGAGGTACCACAGGGTTCAGTCCTGGGTCCTCTCCTGTTTGGTATCTACTTCTCTGCAGTACAGGCTAACACAAGAGGTCTTTGGCTAACTAAATTCGCAGATGACTGCAAACTAGGAGCCATAATTGAAACTCCTAACGATGTGAACATCCTACAAAAGGGCCTCACTGAGACAGATGGCTGGTGTCAAAGACATGGTCTCAAGCTCAATGCCAAAAAGTGCATCGTCATCCCCTTTGGTAAAAATTCTGTACCCATGAACTACCACATAGGTGGTAGTCTACTTAACACCGAAAGTGTGATAAGAGACCTTGGGACACAGGTGGACAGTAGTCTCTCCTTTGATAATCACATCATCAAAGTGGTCAGGAAATCCTTCTACGTGGCACACCTCATCACAAAAGGTTTCTCATTCAGAAAAAAAGAGGTCATTGTTCCCCTCTACTCATCACTCATTAGACCCATTATAGAGTACAACGCCCCTTTTGGTATGTACCTCACAAGACATCTACAACTGGAAAGGCTGCAAAAATACCTCACAAAGAGGATTACTGGCCTCAAACAGATGCCTTACGCACACAGTCTCAAAAAACTCCAGCTTTATTCCGTCGCATATCGCCTACTCAGAGGCGATCTCTGCCTAACATACAAAGCTATGTCAAACCCAGAGCTGTTGGACATGCTCCACTTAAAGAAATCCCAATCCCTCCGAGCTACACGCCCTAGGGACCTAAACCTTGTCACCACAATAAACAGAACATGCTGGAGGGATAGATTCCTGTCCCAGAGACTTCCCATACTCTGGAACAGACTACCTATCTATGTCACACAGAGCTCCTCATTAGCACTCTTCAAGAAAAATCTTGATGATTGGATGGGTAATAGGAAATTCACTCCGGGGATCACTTCTGTGGTTCTGCTTCTCAGGGGCACAGGAAAATAATTTTCTTGGGTGGCGAAAGCCAGGGTACATTTTTGGCTAGGCTTGTATAGGCCCTAGGGCCAATAGCCTAGTACCTACCTATGAACCTAAGACCCAAGAGTTTCTGAAAGTATTCAATTAAATTTAAGAGAGTTTTTAAAGAGATGTTACCATCCTTAAAAGTTAATAATAATAAAAGAAAACCAGTAGTGCAGCTTAGACTTGATGCCTCCAGTCCCCCTGGGATTAATGGCAAAGCCCCCATGCTAAAGGATAACACTGTCCAAGCTGCAAAATCCTTTACTAATGCACTCTACGGGCACCTACAAGAATGCATGGATCATGCTATCCCAAAAGAAAACCAAGACTCACTCCTCCAAGAAAAGGAAACCAGTCTGGTGGACCCCTGCCAAAAACAAGCTATACAATAGAAGAAGGAAACTAGTACAGAAAAGAGTAAAATCCCATGAAGGGAAGACATCCCTGATCAGTATCAGCAAGAAACTACGATCCCTCATAAAATCATCCAATGCTAGCTTCAAAAGAAAAATTGCCACGGACTCCAAAGATAACTAACAAGGCATTCTTTAGCTATGTCAAGAATCTAAGTGACAATTCTCAGATCTGCTCGGAGTTACGTGAAGAATGGCACAAAATACACTGAACCAACTGATCTAGCCAACATCCTGGCAGACAGGTTCAGTGCAAACTTCACCCCCCTCTCACCCCCAAAAGGGCCTGTAACTATACCAGAAGAATGTAGTGCCCCTGAAATCACA
The DNA here is from genome assembly GCF_019279795.1 of Protopterus annectens. Taxonomy (NCBI): domain Eukaryota; kingdom Metazoa; phylum Chordata; order Ceratodontiformes; family Protopteridae; genus Protopterus; species Protopterus annectens. The sequence goes on along the minus strand of NC_056748.1, from coordinate 878,318,208 downwards.
GACACTCAGGTTAAAACAGCCCTCTCCAAAGCCAAAAACACAGCATCAATGGGACCGGACGTGTCCCAAGCTGTGTCCTACACGAGCTCAAAGATGAACTAACCCCTCACCTAAACACACTGTTTAAACTCAGCCTCTTCACAGGCTACGTGTCCACAGAGTGGTGCACAGCAACGGTTATTCCACTCCACAAAGGTGGAGCCACAACGGACCCCGGGAATTATCTCCCTATAAGCCTGACTAGCTTGGTCTGCAAGGCTATGGAGCGCATCATCATGGATCTCATTAACAGAGACATCGGAAACCTCCAAACACTGGACCCTACCCTGTTCGGCTTTGTTAAGGGCACATCATGCCTCTTAAACCTGGTGAACGTCTTTGAGACAGTTAGAAAGGCTATAGACGAGGGAAAGGTGGTCCACACAGCATACCTAGACCTCACAAAGGCCTTCAACACCATTCCCCACTCATATATTATAGACAAGTTCCCCAGCCTGAACATAAACCCCTACGTCACGAGATGGGTTGCCAACAGGCTCACAGACAGAACCCACATGGCAAGAGTTGCGGGAGCTAGGTCTGACTCTAAACCGTTTACAAGTGGCGTTCCCCAGGGCTCAGTCCTAGGACCCCTCCTGTTCGGCATATACTTTTCAGAGGTACAGGCAAGTACAGGAGGGCTATGGCTGACCAAGTTCGCAGATGACTGCAAACTAGGGGCTATAATTGCCTCTCCGGCTGACAGAGAAACCCTCCAAAAGGGTCTCACTGAGACAGATACCTGGTGTCAAAATCATGGCCTCAAGCTAAATGCCAAAAAGTGCGTAGTCACCCCCTTTGGAAAAAACAAAGTACCCATAAACTACTCATAGGTGGTAGCCCCCTAAATACGAAGACATAATAAGGGATCTGGGAACCCAAGTAGATAGTACCCTCTCCTTTGATAATCACAATGCCAAAGTGGTTAGATAATCCTTCTATGTGGCCCATCTAATCACAAAACGGTTTGCATCCAGATCAAAAGAGGTCATTGGGACCATCTACGCATCACTCATCAGACCCATCCTAGAGTACAATGTCCCATTTGGGATGTACCTTATAAGACACCTGCAACAACTAGAAAGACCACAGAAGTTCCTCACCAAGAGGATCACTGGCCACAAGCAGATGGCCTATGCAGCTCGACTGAAGAAACTCCAGCTGTACTCGGTTGCATAACGCCTACTCAGAGGAGATCTCTGCCTGACATATAAGGCCATGTCCAACCCAGAATTGATGGACATGCTCCACCTAAAAAAAACATATCCCCTCGAGCCACAGGCTCCAGGGATCTAAACCTCACCACGACAATAAATAGGACGTGCTGGAGGGATAGATTCCTGTCCCAGAGACTTCCCATGCTCTGGAACAAGATTCCAATCTACATTAGGCAGAGCTCCTCGCTAACCCTCTTCAAGAGAAACCTTGACGAGTGGATGGGAAACAGAAAGTTTACCCCAGGGATCACTTCAATGGCTCTGCTGGACAGAGGCACAGGGAACTAATCTAAGGGGGCAGCAAAAACCAACACATTCTGGCTAGGCTTATAAATGCCTTCGGGCAGATAGCCTAGTACCTACCTATGAACCTATGACAATATTTCAATTTTTAGTGAATTAAAAAGACAGGCTAATAACTTATAAGATGTTTTATTATTATTTTTTAAATTTATATTTGAGTTGTTTTAATTTGTTTTCATGGATTACGTCGAATTCTTTAAGACAATGTAGTAGGTGTCAGAGTTTAAGGTTTACGATTGGTTGTTTGCCTTAAGATACATCATGTTTAAAGTATTTAATTGGATACGTTTTACATTTCGAATAGTTCTGAAGTCTTTTAATTAATAAAGATGAAAGCGCTTAACTATTCATGTGATTGTTCTCTAAAATTTACATCTTGCACTGCTGGTTTTCTTTAATTTTTGGTTGAATAATATACTAGTATTTTCAGGTACTCCAGGTAGATTTTATTTGTTATCCTTTAAGGTTAACAAAATATCATCTGCAAGAAAATAAACTTTCACTTCCAAACTACTGTCAATTTGTGTACCCTTAATATTCTTATACATTCGAATATAACTTGCAAAAGGTTCAATTACTAAAGCAAATAAAAATGAAGACATGGGCATACCTGTTTTGTACCTTTAGTAATTTCTAAAGATTTAGACCCGCGGTGGTGGTGCTGCAGTAGCGTTGTCACCTCACAGTAAGACGCTGTCCGGTTCGATTCTCAGCTAGAGCGTCTTCTGCGTGGAGACATGCGTGAATGGGCATACCTTCGTTGAAGGTTGTGTCAGGCTTGGCAAGCCGGTACGTAAAAATTAACTGCCAATCATTAGCGGACCGGAGTTCCGCTGTGGCGACCCCTAACCGGGAAAAGCCGAAAGACAAGTAATTTCTAAAGATTTAGAAAAGCATGATCCAATCTTTATATCTGCTAAGGATTTTTCATAAAGTGATTTAATTATTAGTGTGAATTTTTGAGAAAAAACATATTCTTCTAGAATTGACCATAGATAATCCAAGTGGACAGAATCAAAGACACTATTTATGTCTAAACTGACTAATAATACAAAAAATACCATTAATATAATGTAATCAAGTAAAGATATAATTATTTTAATGGTATCACATATATTTCTGTCTTTTATAAAGCCAATTTTATTTATTTATTTACATTTGTTTACTGGGTAATTCCAACTGGACCCAAGTCCTTTTTCAGCAGAGGCACAGGGAGAAAAGCTCCACAGAGCAATAAATGAGCAGCAGAGTAAATGAAGAACAATTGAATATACATACAATAGCAAACAATACATACTGCAGCAAACATTAGATATACATTCAATATGAAATATAGTAATGAACAGCTATACCAATATCTCGCTAGAGGCTAGGAATAAAGGTAGTATGTATATACAGATAGTACTAAGCTCAAATGGATACTGTTTTAAACTCATAAACCTAATTCTTGTACACAAATATTGCACTAAACTCAAACAGATATAAATCAGATGCTCCACATGAAGGTGGAACAAGCTAGACAGGCTAATGGGATGGAAGGGGAAGATAAAGGAGTAAGTCGTATTCGTGGTAGTGAGAGGAAGCTAGGTGCAAATCAGTTGGATAAGTATTTGGAGTTGAGATGAAGTGAGGTAGTTAAGCATGTTATAACAAGTCTGAGAGATTGAGTAAGAAGGGAAGGGTAAAGGGTGACCCAGAGCCTGCAGAGAAAGGAATGCAATGATCAGACAGTGTGAGGCAGGGTGGCGAGGGGAGAGGAAGGGGAGGTAAACAGGAGGATTACTAGTCGGATTGGTGCATGGGCATAACCAGAGACTTTTTAAGCGAAGTTTTAGTGCAGTCTTGAAGTGATCGCAAGAAGGCAATGTGGTTATTGGGGGGGGGGGGGGGCTGTTCCATAATCTGGATATGACGCAGGAGAATAGTGCTTCTCCTGCTGAGTTCTTGGGTCTGGTCACTAGCAGTAGATTTTTGCTGCTGGAGCGTAGTGGTCTAGTGGAGCAGTAGGGCTGGAGAAGGTTTTGAAGGGATGGGACTTTAAGAGGATAGTTTACTAACTTGTGGGTGAGAGAGAGTTGATTCAGGCAAAGATGTTGAGGGAGTTCAAGCCAGTCAAGTTCCCCAAGTGAGATACAGTGATGGCTGCAATAAGATGCACCAGTGGCAAATTTAGCAATTTTATTGCAGCAAGTCTTGAGCTTGTTTAGGTCTGTTTGTTTAAGGTAGGTAAGTATAGGAGAGGCATAGAGTAAAGTGGAGATTAGGTGGGAATTGGCAGCAGAAGTTCTGGCTGTCTTGGTGAGGAATTGTTTGTTTCTGTACAATGCACATAGTTTTTTTTGTGAACCTTTTTTGTGGTAAGAGAAATGTGAGTGTCAAATCTGAGATTATCAATCTCAACACCAAGTAGTTTGGGGTGCTCTGTTGGGGAGATGACAGTATTGAAATAGAATATTAAAGTGGGGGATAATTGGGTTAAATTTCGTGGATTGGAAGATAAAGAGTTTAGTCTTGTTCGGCTTGAGTAATAACTGGACATTAGATAGCCAGACTTCAACAGATAAAAAGGCTACCTATGTGATCTTGTGAAGTTCAAGTATAGTTGGGCCTGAGCAGTTGAGGGTGGAATCATTTGCATACTGTATAAGAGAAGCATGCTTGGTGGCTGTGAATAGATAATTGAAGAGTGAGAATAGTAGGGTACCAAGGATGGAGCCTTGGACAACACAGAGTGTTACAGAAAGTCGAGGAGATAGGTCATTAAGCCAGACAACTGATTGTTGGTGGCCAGTTGGACAGCTGTGAAACCAAACAGTAGCTGACTGGGAAAAGGACAGGTCAGTGAGAACAGAGATTAGTAGTTTATGTGAGACCATGCCAAAAGCATTGGATAGATCCAGAAATACAGCAGAGGAGAACAGGCCATTATTTTTATGATGAAGGATAGCGGTAGTGAAAGGGAGCAAGCTGGTAGTAGTGCTGTGGTATGGCCTGAAGCCATGCTGGGTGCTGGAGAGGAGGTTATTATCTAAGAGGAAGTCTAAGACTTGAGAATGGATGCATTTCTCAAGTATCTTGGAAAGTGGAGAAAGGATGGCTATGGGGCGGTAACTAGAAAGTTCAGTGGAGGAGCCACCTTCATGGAGGGGAATGATGTGGGATATTTTCCACAGTGTGGAGACGTAATCGGTCTTCATCAAAAAGCAAAAATACAGAATGGATAAGCTAGGGCTTCTGCTGCTACTTTTAGGTATTCAGAGGGGAGATTGTCAGCTGCAAGTTTTGTAGGCTTAAGTTTCAATAGAAGTTTTTTTTTTTTTATATAGGAGGTAGGTACTGATGAAAATGAAAAGACCTTGGGCAGAGTATTTGGCCTTGATGTGGAGAGGGTGGGTAGAGCGTTGTGTTGTTTAGTCAAAGACAGAACGGTTTCAGTAAAGTGTTTATCGAATGATTCAGCAACACTGCTGGAGGAAGAAGGAATGGTAGTTGGGTGGGGTGCCTACTTCACCTGGGTGGAGAATGGAGTTTATTGTGGACCAGATGGGAGGAGTTTATGGCAGACTGATAATATTGGGCTATATCTTCTTTTATTGCTTTTTGACCTTACAGCGCAACTCTAGGAATGACTGTCTAGAGGAGGAGGGTTTTAAGTGCCAGTGCTCCTAGGCCTTCTCTCTGATTTTCATTGGAGCCCTGGTGCTTTTTTGTAGCCAAGGGAAGTACTATATTTTGACTCATTTCATATGGGGGCATGTGTATTTAGGATGTTTAGGAAGGTGGTATTGAAGAAAGGGATGGCTTCATTCAGATTGAGGTACTTTAATGGTGTCCAATCACATTTTTGAAGGGATGAGACAAAGAAGAGAGGGTTAAAGTTTACCCTATTTCAGATTTGCCTATAGATGATGGGTTTAGCACAATTTTAGTGGTGTTTCAGAAGGAATGTTGGAGTGTGGTCACTGAGGCTGTTTGGTAGACAGCCAGCTAAGTACGAGTGAGGGTCTTTATTGACTAACATCCAGTCGAGAGTAGTATGTTTCTTAGAGTTTTTATATATCTGGGTAGGAGACTGTATTAGTTGGGAGAAACCATGAAGGTTTAGGTGGTGGGCTGGATGACTGTTACTACAAGATAGCCAGTTGATATTAAAACCATCTAGGAGTATGATTTCCTGGGGTAGGGAATGGTTAGTCCAGTTCAGGAGGTTTTCCAGGGGTGGGATGTTTTGGCCAGGTGGGAAGTAGCATCTTATGATGTTGTTTTATTTGGGTTTAGTCTGAGGTTGGCATATAGGATTTCTTAATTTCCAATGTGGGTGGCAGATGTGTTTAAGCATTTGGATGTTGAGGTGGTGTTTAAACATTAGAGCCACACCACCCCCCTTTCTTAGATAGTCTATCTACTCGAAGAATGTTATAACCTGTTGGGAGTATTTCCTCACTTCTGATGTGAGGTTTGAGGCAGGTTTCGGTCAGGATGAGAATATCAGGAGAGTATAAAGCTATGTTGGTGTTTAGGTCATGAGTTTTATTAGTTATACTTCTGATATTTAGACATATGAAGAGGAGGTCAGATGGCTTTCTGTTGGATGTTAGCTGCAAGAAGGAGCAGCTATTAGGCAGATTTTTAGGTCAGGAGTTGGTAATGGTAGGACCAGGGTTAGGGTGGCTATCACTACTGATGGTAATTTAGATAGGGCAGTAAACATAAGTTTTATTAATCTGGTAATTAACCTTCATAGGTTGATACTAGGCTATCTGCCCTTGGGCATTTATAAGCCTAGCCAGAGTGTGTTTGGCTTTTGCCACCCTTTTAGATTAGTTGACTGTGCCTCTGTATAGTAGGTCACAGAAGGTAGCCCTTTTAAGGTTTGTTTACTGTACCTCTGTCAAACAGCGACACAGAAGAGATCCCAGGGGTAAACTTACAATCTCCCATCCATTCGTCAAGATTTCTCTTGAAGAGGGTCAGTGAGGGGCTCTGCCTGACATGGATTGGGATTTTGTTCCAGAGTGAGGGGAAACCTCTGGGATATGAATATGTCCCTCCAGCATGTCCTATTTATTTCTGTGCTGAGGCTCAAGTCCCTGGAGCGTGTAGCTCTAAGGGATTTAGATTTCCTGAGGTGAAGCATGTCCATTAATTCTGGGTTGGACATGGCTTTATACATCAGACACAGATCACCTCTGAGTAGGCAGTACACAACTGAGTAGAGCTGGAGTTTCTTTAGCAGAACTGCATAGGGCATCTGTTTGAGCCCCTTGATCCTCTTGGTGAGATACTTTTGGGGTCTTTCTAGTTGCTGAAGGTGTCGGGTAAGGTACATCCCAAACGGGGCATTGTACTCAATTATGGGCCTGATAAGTGATGAGTAGAGGGGCACAATGACCTCTCTTGATCTAGATGTGAACCCTTTCATGATAAGGTGGGCTATATAGAAGGTCTTTCTAACAACTTTGGCAATGTGATTGTCAAAGGAGAGATTGCTATTTACTTGGGTCTCCAAGTCCCTAATTACTTCTTCCGTACTTAATGGATTACCACCTATGTGGTAATTTGTGGGCACTTTGTTTTTTCCAAAGGGGATGACTATGCACTTTTTGGCATTTAGCTTTAGGTCATGGCTCTGGCACCAGTTATCCGTCTCTGTGAGACCCTTTTGGAGGATGCTTGTGTCAGTCTGAGAGTCGATTATAGCACCCAGTTTGCAGTCATCTGCGAACTTGGTCAGCCATAGTCCACCCGTGTTAGCCTGTACCCCGGAAAAATATATACAGAACAAGAGAGGTCCCAGGACTGAGCCTTGTGGGACACCACTTGTAACTGGTTTAGAGTCTGACATGGCACCTGCTATTCTGACCATGTGGGTTCTATCCCTGAGCCAGTTTGCAACCCATCTTGTGACATAGGGGTTGATATTTAAGCTGGTGAGCTTATTTATGATGCCCGAGTGGGGTATTGTGTCAAAGGCCTTTGCGAGGTCCAGTTAGGCTGTGTGGACTACCTTCCCTTCATCTATGGCTTTGGCAACTGTTTCAAAGAAGTCGACCAGGTTCAAGAGGCAAGATCGGCCCTTAACAAAGCCGTACTGGGTAGGATCCAGTGTCTGGAGGTTCCCAATGTCTTTATTTATGATTTCCATGATGATATGCTCCATAGCTTTGCAGACCAGGCTAGTCAGGCTTATAGGGCGATAGTTTCCGGGGTTTGTTGTGGCACCACCTTTGTGGAGTGGGACCACTGTTGCTGTATGCCATTCCTTGGGAACATATCCTGTAGTAAGGCTGAGATTGAACAGTGACTTTATATGAGGGTTTAGTTCTTCTTGGAGCTCATGTAAGACGCAGCCCGGGACACCGTCTGGTCCCATTGATGCTGTGATTTTAGCTTTGGAGAGGGCAGCTCTCACCTGTGCATCTGTGATCTCAGGAAGGCTACACTCTGTTGGGATAGACATTTGCTCTTTTGGGGGGAAGGGGGGGGGGGAGTTTGCACTGAACCTTTCTGCCAGGATGTTGGCAATGTCTGTGGGTTCAGTGAATTTTTTGTCATTTTGCACTAACTCAGAGCATATCTGGGAGTTGCCTCCCAGGTTTCTGGCATAACTAAAGAAGGCCTTGTGATTATCTTTAGTGTCTTCTACAATTTTTCTTTCAAAGCTGGCCTTAGAAGATTTTATGAGGGATCGTAGTTTCTTGCTAGTACTGATCAATGATGCCTTCCCTTTTTGGGATTTTGCTCTGTCAAATAGTAGCTTTTTCCTTCTGTTGTATAGCTTATTTATGGCCGGGGTCCACCAGTTTGGTCTCCTGCCTTTGGAGGAGTGAGTCTTGGTTTTATTTGGGATAGCATGCTCCATGCATTCCTGTAGGTGTCCATAGAATGCTTTTGTAAAGGATTCTGCATTTTGGGCCGTATTGTCCACTGGCCCGGGGGCTTTGAAGGATTCCACCTCAGTTTTGAGAAGTGTGAAGTTTGCATTTGAGAAGTTCTTCACCGTGGTTTCCTTGGCTAGGGGTGGGGACGGAATATGGATGTCCAGTGAGATTTGTTTATGGTCTGATCTTACCAATGAGGGGTATACCTCTGGTGTGGAACATAGAGACCCCATGTTGGTGATGACCAGATCCAGTATGTTTTCCCCTCTTGTGGGAGTGGTGACCAGTTGTTCCATAGCATTTGAGTTTATAAGTTCTAGGAACCATTGGGTGAGGGTGTTTGGGCTTGAGTAGTTTTCCCAATCGAAGTTTGGGTAGTTGACGTCACCCAATATAATAGTGTTTGGAGAGACCTTCATATTCTCCAGTGTTCTCAGGAAGGCCGATTGAGGTTCCTGTGTTTGGGAGGGTGGTCTGTAGCAGGCTACAAACTGAAAGGCAGTTTTGCCCACTGTTAGTTGCACATGGATGGTCTCTGAAGCTTCGTGCAGTGCCACTAACCTGCAGGTGTGGGTATCTTTGATAAATATGGATACTCCCCCTCCTTTTGTGGTTCAGTCCGAGTTTTGGGGCCGGAAAGCATGGTATGAAGTATAGCCTGGTAGTGCTGGGGTGCTCTTGGGAGCCTTGAACCAGGTTTCTGTTACTGCACAGATATCGATATTCTCCATACTGAGGAGAGTCTCGAGTGTGTGCATCTTGAGGTTTAGAATTCTGGCGTTGAGCAGCATTACCTTTTGTTTTTTTTTCTTTGTGTTGTCTATGGGGGTGGGTTTGTCTTTTGAGCCTTGCCTAAAAAAGGCACTATGGAGGAGGCAAGAGCCTTAGCCGGTATTCGAAAACCCAGGGGCGACAGGTGCAAGCCGTCCCTAGCAAAGCAACGTGGCTTGTCGAGCATGTCATCCCAGGCTGACAGACACTGGATCCCCTTTGAATGACACCAATACTTTAGCCAATTGTTAAAATTGATCATTTTGTCTTTATACTGTGGCATCATTCTTGGTGAGGGTAAGATGCTACTCAAGGTCAGCGTCATACCGGCCTGGGCTACATGATCAAAGAGCTCCTGTACATCTTTTTTCATGTAGTCCAGGGAGGTATGTCTCAGGTCATTCACACCAGCATGGACAATGATGGAGTCATACTTGTACTTGCTTTGGAGTGACCCGAGTGCTTGTGTTATGTGGCGGATCCTGGCACCCGACAGGCAGCTTACAGTGACCTTCTCCTTGTTCAGCCTGGTGAGTGGGATGTCAGTGTGTCTGACAACAGAGTCACCTATTACAAGTGTATTAGGTGTGTTGTTTAGCTTTAAGGGCTGTGACTGTGTGGCACACTGACTTTGTGAGCTATGTGCTACGTGGATATTGTTTTGTGGTAGGTGTTGCTTGGATGTCTGCTTTGGAGGTCTCTGCTGCTTAGGCAGATTTTTATTTAGAGCCTCTGAGTATGTTTTTGTGTGTTTATGTGTTTGGTTTGCTGATGCGATAGGTCTATGTGAGACTGGATTTCTGGTGTGTGTGGTTACCTTCTCCTCCTAACAGGCTGCGCCAGTACTGTGTTGAGAGAGCTTAGCCTCCAGTTTGGCTATATAGTTGCATCTCTCACATATATATGAGTTTGTTGGGAGGAGGAGAGGGTGGTCTGTATACATAAGGCAGTTGTAACATTGCCTCAAAATTCCCAGATTCACCAGCTAGACTGAAGAGTAAACTCGAAACTGACCTTTGGACATGCCTGAATAATATAGGGAACTACTTATTGACTGATCAGAAAGAACCAATAGGTAGCAAGTACTTAGAAGGAGTATAAGAGGATGTAGTGCTTTAGTTTGTGTTTACCTATGAGATTACTTATACGAGCAAGTAAAGGGCTTTAGAATGAAAATAGAGTGCTTAATTAGAGATTTAGAGCAGTTCTAAGGGAAAAAGTGAAGAGTAGACTGTGGAGCCAGGAATAGTTAAAGCGGCTCTGCCCGACGCTGCTCTGTGCACAAGACTGCGCTAAAAGAGGGTTGCAGGGTTTTAAGAGATAGAGATCGAGTTTAGAATTGACCCAAAATGGCCAATAAAACTACAGCTTCTAGGCAGTAACCACTCCTACAGGGACAGGCAGGCTGTTCAGTCTGTCATATTTTAGGGATTTTATTTTTGTTTGAATGTAACAGGTGACTGGTAGTACAGTGGGTGTATTAGGATGGAGATTGTGATGGTATGACAAGTGTAATTAATAAGTGGGTGACGGACAGAACTGACAGTAAGGGTGCAGTGTTAGCGGTTATGTCTATTCTGGAGTCCTGGTAGGATGCAAGATGTGCAAGAAGAGTGCAGGTAAGGAGTGTAAGCACATTAGGCAGTAGCATGACTGTGTCAGGTGAGCAGTTAGATTGGAAGTGGGTGGGGTACTGTGGGGAGCAGAGGAGATAAGTTCCTAGTTTGTTCTGATTGGCTGCTGGTTAATGGGAGGGGTTAGTGTCTACAATAAATCTAGATGTAGTGGGGGTGGGTGGGGTGCAAAGTGAGCCAAGAATCAGAAAAATGAATACCAGTTCTATAATCCAAATAATTAGCTAAAAGCACACTTTAAGAAATTCCTGAGGTCTAATGGCGTACCAGCGGGCAGAATTCAATTGCTAAAAAGCCCTTGTGTCCTGATGGGAGACTAGTAATTTAAAGGTGTCTCCATACACAGCAGGAACCTAATATAGACTTAAGTATTGGAAAAGAGTATGTAGCAAAAGGGTGTGAACCAGGTGCAATGCAAATAAACCAGCGGAAAACCATGAGTGAAGGCCTCAGAGGGGGTGAGTAGTAATACAAACTCTACTTGTAAAGTGAAGGAGAGAACAGACAGACAAGTTTATTAAGGTTGGGAGTGTGTCTTCACATTGACTTGCTTATTAGTAAGCCAGTTTGTGCACACATTAGAGTAGGGAGATACATTCGCAATGAAGGGGAATGTACAGAGATGCAAATAAACAGGTGGGGCTCAACTGATACAAAACTAAGGTAAACAGCACTGAAAGGTCTGCTTGACAATTAATTTTAGTCAGAGAGAATATGAAGGACCTGAATTAAGTGTATACTGTCTAGTGGACAGTTAGGATTACTGCACTAGCTGGGGGGGGGGGGGGGGGCACAAGGCTCAAACAGTCAGTTTTATTAGCATGCTGAGATCTACTAAGTGACACTGCTAATGTTAAAGCTTCACTATCATAACAGATACATGGAGAATGCCTGGGTGGACTGACCCTGCTCTTTAGGCTCAAAAGGTATATCCTAGTTCTGCAGTATTGACTCCTCCTTAGACTGTGTGGGTGGGGTGGTAGCTGCAGACTGCAGAGTTGCTTGAGTGTGCTCAGTGAGCAGAATTCAATTGCTGAAGAGACTTGTGTCCTGATGGGAGAATAGCAATTTAAAGGTTTGATCTTTGTCTATTAATAATGGAAGTAGTTGTTTAATCCTAGCTGCATGTGTTGCCATAAACATTTTATAATCAAATTTAATAAAGATATAGATGTGTAAAATGAACATTCCTTTGCATTTTTATCTGGTTTGAGAATTGGTGATACTATTGTACATTTCCAAGGAGGGGGAATATTTTTGTTTTCTTTTTACTTTCCTTTACTAATGTAAACACTTCTAATAGTAATGCCAGAGCTTCTTTGGTTAATAATTTGAACATTTCTGGGATCATATTATCTAAGCCAGTCTTTGCTTTGTTTGGCTTTCAATTTTTAATTTGGGATTTAAGTTCAGTCATAGTTGTTTGTCTATTAATTTTATATGATCATCTGTTAGTTTGGTTTTGATACGTTTTCAAAAGAAAGACTTTAGTATGTTTTGAGGTTCTATTATTTCTTTTTGGGTATTAACTTTATGAAAGTATAATTTAAATGCTTCTAGTATCCCTTCTAAGTTTGATACTTTTTTCTGGTACTTAGAATGTATATTTCCTTTATTTGATTAGCTTTTATGATCTTTTTAGTTCTATTTTCTGTCCTTTTCTGATTTCTGGGGTTTATCGAATAAGAACATAGTTTGATCTTCTCTAAATTTATCATTGCCTTATGATGTAGTGTCTCTAAATATTTTTTATTCATGTCATCTAATTGACTTAATAAATTAGTCTTTCCCTTCTCAATGTCTAGTTTTAGTGCATCAATTTTTGCTTGAAATTCCAATAAGTCTTTGTCCCATTGCCTTTTCATGTTTTTAAACCATATACTAGAAGAAACTATCAAATGAGGTAAACACAGCGACAACATAAAACAATAAAAACCTCGATCAGAAGAAATCAGACTGTAGACTAAAAATTAAGTGTTTTCATCCATTTACTATTTTAAAACATGAACTTCATCAGACATTTCATTTACATGTACAGTCTAGACAGTGCAAACAACATGTGAAACTGTAAAACTACAGTAACAGTTCTAAATTCAAAATAGAACCCCGCCCACTAGATGGGTGTCATCAATTATCTTAACCATCTTAATAAACATTTAATATTTAAAGTTCCATTGAGCCATGGGGGTGTGTCAGCTTGAAGTCTCACTTGTCATTGTAATTCCTTGACCTTCAGGAGAGGGTTGACATCGCCAAAGGGAAATGCCACTTTGTCCAAAACTGCAAACTTAAAATTAAAACCAGTAATCAAAGTGGAACACACCTGAAGTCAAAAGTCACAACCAATAAATCCAAAAAAAACTCCAGTTGTTGTCCAAGGTCAATAAAGGCCACCTCCGATATATTCCAAACACTTTTATTGTACAAAAACGCACACTAGCACCATAAAACACATCAATGGACTTAGCGCTTTCTATTCCTAACCCGGCAACATCATCAGAGTCAACTCTCTCATCCCACCTTAAAACTTAAATAGACCCAACACCTTTCCCATTGGTCATAAGTTAATTGAAACTCACACTTAAACACATCAACCTACTTAAATACAATTGTGCTTATTTGATTTTATATAACTTTTATAAAAATCTTTCATAAAAATACTGTGGAATTAAAATGGATTTGGAGACTGATGGCACATATTGAACCAGGTTTAAATCAATATATTAGTATTAAACCTATTTTAACTGCACGTGATTAAAAATATAATATATTTAATACTAGTTTTTGAAATGATGGAAAGTAATATATTTTTTATGTATATATATATATATATATATATATATATATATATATATATATATATATATATATATAAATATATTTGATAATATACAAGTCTATTTTAGACAGGTTTTGTATTATCATTTTTTTATATATTTTTATGATTTATTTTTTAAGAGGTCCTAGGCATCATAATTTATTATATGCTAGATTAAAATTTGATAATATTGCTTCATGTTCTAAGGAACTGAATATATATATATATTTTTATTTCATTTATTTCTGTTTTCAAACTGCTATACCTCATTGTATTAGCTTTTAGCAAGCTTAATTGACAAATGTTTTTATTGGTTAATTGAATTAGATTGCTTGATGAATGATTTGGTAGCATATAAAAGCTACTCATTGTAATGAAGTTGTATAAACCTGAGGAAGCGTGCCTTGGATGCACGTGAAAGCGCTTGTTATATAAATAAATCAACTTTATTTTTACATCGTGGTGGTCTCCATCTAGCTGTTTCTCTACAGACCCAACACCTTTCCCATTGGTCATAAGTTAATTGAAACTCATATTTAAAAAACACATCAACCTACTTAAATACAATTGTGCTTATTTGATTTTATATAACTTTTATAAAAATCTTTCATAAAAATACTTGCATAAGTACGCCATATTAAATAAATATATATATATAAATATATAAAACATATTGCACACAATCAAAATTTTTACACAATATTAAAAATGACTAATACATCATTGTGTTTGTATGACTGAATATTAATTATTTAATATTTAGTATTTAATATCTATTTGCTTTAATTCTAAGTGCTGGCACAAGTGAAATATGGTCATTAAGGCACGGTGGGTTGCAAGCGTCCAACTGTAATCGCCATATTAACTCCCTTAATTCCAGCTGGGCTTCCCAATCCGCACCCCTTTCATTTCTTTTGACCTGTTCAATGACCCAAAACTTAAAATCAGCTTGAGGACATGTTGCTGTATGTCTGAAAAGGGCATTAGTTTCTCTCTTTCTGTTAATGTCATACATGTGTTCATTATACCCTATGTTTCAAACTCCGTTCGATCTTCCCCATATAATATGAACCACATGTTACACTTTTAGCTAAATAAATTATACCCTTAGACTGACAATTGTAATATCCCTTGGGATAAAATGACATAATACCCTCTATTTCTAACGTCCCTTGATTATATACAAATGGACATTGCGGACATCTGCCACATTTGTAAGTTCCAACCTTATTCTAACTTCCTTTTTGTTCTTTTTCAAAAATTTCTTTTAAATTCCTGTTCTTCTTGTACCCAAATTTCAAGTTTCTAGAGAAAAATGTTATACTATTAGGCATGGATGAAAATAATATCCAGTTTTTATATTCTTTATATCCCTTGTATCTTGGTTATAAGTTAATGTCATATACACATCCCCCTGTTTTATTTCTCACATTTTCGTTGCTATGTTGACTTTCTACCAATTCTCCATCATTATTCTGTCCTTTCAATAAAAGTGGTATGTATTTCTCATTCCATCCTTTCAGTACTTCTTCTTTAATACTTTCAATAGTCTCCACAGGGTAACCCCTTTCTTCAAATAAACTTTGTATATATTCTAATTCAAATCTAGTATCCTCTATTTCAGATGTCATCCGTATTACCCTAATGATTTGGCCCTTAATAATGTTCCGTTTTTGTTTAATAGGGTGGTTACTGCTATAGCATAAATATGAATTTGAAAAACATTTCTTCCTATACAATTTGGACTTAAATTTCTTATTAACATTGTCTTTCAAAATAGTACTGTCTAAAAAATTCACTTGTTCATCCCATATAGTATACGTAAACTCTAAAAATCTGTAGTGTGATTAATATATCTAACAAAATTGTCTGTTTCTTCTCTAGGCCCCTTCCAAACCACACGTATGTCATCCAGAAATCTAAAATATGCTTTTATAAACTGCTTATACCTTGAGTCAAAAATAAAATGTTTCTCCCAATATAATAATACTATATTAGCTACTATAGGGGCACACGCTGCCCCTATCGGTATTCCATCAATTTGGTGGTATAACTCTCCTTGGAAATCTATAAAGTTATTTTTCATCACCAATTCTACACTTTCTAGTATTAAATTAAAGTCTCTACCGTCCACAAATTCTATCATCATTTTTTCCAACCATTTTAACCCCAATTCGTGTGGAATCACTGAAAATAAATCTTTAACATCCACTGTAATAAACCTATAATCCTCGTCATACATTAATTTTCCAATCTTTGTAAGGAAATCCCAAGAATCAATAAGTATATGTGGGTAAAATTTATAAAAAGGTTTAAGCTTTGTATCCACATATATAGCCAAAGGCTCAATTTTGGACCCTCCAGATGAAACAATAGGTCTCATTGGTGGGGTAATCTGCTGGCAGGTTGCCCTCAGTTGGCCTGAATAGCAAAGTCTTGGGTCATGCGTTAGTTGCTGTCTCTTCTTCCATGACGTCAGGTCGTCAGGGGTATAAAACATGCAGCCAACGCCATTTTAATCAGTGGGGTTCTTGTGTGTCTTCGGTATTCCGAACATGCTTGAAATAAATGGTTTAGGTACTCTCAAAAAATCATACAACGTTTTGTCTATAGCCCTTTGCAATAGATTATCTTCCAAAATCAAATCAATCCTATGGCAAGCTATATTAACTTCATTCCACGATACTTGGTTATATATACCTTCCACATTTAAAATTTCAAGCATTTTCCCCATATATTCCCACTTTTGCATTATAACAACACCTCCCCCTTTGTCCGGTTTCATAATTCTAATTTCTTTATCACTGATAATTTCATTCATGACTTTCTTTTCTTCCAGACTAATATTATTAGGATACCATTTCCTTCTGTTTTTATAATAACCTTTAATGCCATTACTTACAATTGTTTCGAAATTAACTAAATCCGGTACCAGTGGGGGATTAATAATACTTTTCTTTTTCAATGGATCAGTCCTAGTACCTCCTTCAAACACAGTAGCTAAATTCAAATTTCTAATAAACATCTTTGTGTCCAGCAGTGTATTAGCTAGATTCTCTCTCCTAGTTGGAATAAATTTAAAACCTTTTTTAAAAAGTTTAAGATGTCTTTCATCCATATCCAACCCTGCATAATTGTATATTTTGAAATTTTCCATCTCATATATACACCCTTTCTTAACAATAACCCCCTGTTCTGTATTTGTAACACTTATCTCCTTTCCCAGTGTTCCCTGGGTGAGTACATAGGCTGCGCATAATTCCTTTGGTTGTTCCAATATGACCCCTGTTGCCCCCTCCCTTGCCTCCCTACTCCCCTCGATGTCATCTGTGCATATGTCGGTTGTACTGCTAAATTCCTTAGTCTCTTGGATCTCCTTGGTGGGTCTACCTCTAAAGGGATTTCCCTGCCTTGTCCTTCCATCGTCTCTACATAAATATACCCACTGTTTCCTTCATTAAAGTATGTTCCATTTCTTTTATCAAAACTTCCTTTTATTATATATGCTTTCCCATCCCTATAGTCTTTCAAATCTTTCTAACTTACCAACCTTCCTTTTCCAATTATTTCTTTCATACATCTCTACATCTTTAAAAATATACGCATATTTTCTTCTTTGTTTCTTCCACCCCAAAAAGTAAGTCTTTATGAATTTTATCATTCAAAACTTGAATTTCACTTGCCAGCACCTGCAAACATTTTTCATTGTTCTCCACAATTATTTTTATAATATTCAATCCACATTTATTTAACACATTTACAAACTCTTTAAAAGGTTCCGTTCCTTCATATATGTTATTAGGGAACCTATTAACACGTAGTCCCTTTGGAACTATCTTGTGTTTTAAACATTCACATAAAAAACTGTTGTCTGCCATCAATCCCCTATATTTAAACATTTTCTTTTTTTAACTTTTACACATACCTGAATACGTTTCATTACTCTGCATAGGTGTTGGGTCTGTAACAACAAAATCTTTTCTATTAAGCCAAGTGTTAAAGTCCAATTCTAAATAATGTCTCCATCCAAAATCTCAATTCTCCGAGCCAGTCTCATTCAAACGTTCTCGGCGTTCTCTGCCGCTCACCCGCTGTTCCACCATATCATCTCCAAGAACTCCATTCCAGTCATCTATTACTCCTCCTCGTTCACGTTCAGCCGGAAATGACATTGCCGTACAACTGTTTCCCTGACAACAGGGTACAGCTCCTTCCTGGTTAAGTGAACTATTCTGTTAGTCATTCTGTCAAGAATAAAAATTAACAAGACTACTTAAGTCTTGAATTAATGTTCTATTACTTGGCCCGGCATCTCCACTATTGTTTAAACACAAAGGAGTTTGCATGCCCAAATTAGTAACCTGTGAGGCACCTTGGCTCCTGGAAAACGCCATTCCACCAACACAAACTACAACCAGTAATCAAAGTGGAACACCTGAAGTCAAAAGTCACAACCAATAAATCCAAAAAACTCCAGTTGTTGTCCAAGGTCAATAAAGGCCACCTCCGATATATTCCAAACACTTTTATTGTACAAAAACACACACTAGCACCATAAAACACATCAATGGACTTAGCGCTTTCATTTCCTAACCCGGAAACATCATCAGAGTCAACTCTCTCATCCCACCTTACAACTTAAATAGACCCAACACCTTTCCCATTGGTCATAAGTTAATTGAAACTCATACTTAAACACATCAACCTACTTAAATACAATTGTGCTTATTTGATTTTATATAACCTTTATAAAAAATGTTCATAAAATACTTGCATAAGTACTCCATATTAAATATATATAAATATATAAACCATATAAAACATATTGCACATACTTAACATTTTTTATACAATATTAAAAATGACTAATACATCATTGTGTTTGTATGACTGAATATTAATTATTTAATATTTAGTATTTAATATCTATTTGCTCTAATTCTAAGCGCTGACACAAGTGAAATATGGTCATTAAGGCCCGGTGGGTTGCAAGCGTCCAACTGTAATTGCCATATTTAACTCCCTTAATTCCAGTTGGGCTTCTCAATCCCCATCCCTTTCATTTTTTGACCCAAAACTTAAAATCAGCTTGAGGACATGTTGTATGTCTGAAAAGGGCATTAGTTTCTCTCTTTCTGTTAATGTCATACATGTGTTCATATACCATATGTTTAAAACTCCGTTCGGTCTTCCCTATATAATATGAACCACGTGTTATACATTTAGCTAAATAAATTATACCCTTAGACTCACAACTGTAATATCCCTTGGATTAAAATGAGATATTAATACCCTCTATTTCTAACGTCCCTTAATTATATACAAACGGACATTGCGGACAACTGCCACATTTGTAAGTTCCAACCTTATTCTTACTTCCTTGTTGTTCTTTCAAAAATTTCTTTTAAATTCCTGTTTTTCTTGTACCCAAATTTGAAGTTTCTAGAGAAATTTTTTATACTATTAGGCATGGATGAAAATAATATCCAGTTTTTATATATTATATTCTTTATACCCCTTGTATCTTGGTTATAAGCTAACGTCATATACACATCCCGTTTTATTTCTCACATTTTCGTTGCTCTTATGTTGACTTTCTACCAATTCTCCATCATTATTCTGTCCTTTCAATAAAAGTGGTATGTATTTCTCATTCCATCCTTTCAGTACTTCTTTAATACTTTCAATAGTCTCCATAGGGTAACCCCTTTCTTCAAATAAACTTTGTATATATTCTAACTCAACCCTAGTATCCTCTATTTCAGATGTCATCTGTATCGCCCTAATCATTTGGCCCTTAATAATGTTCCGTTTTTGTGTAATAGGGTGGTTACTGCTATAGTATAAATATGAATTTGAAAAACATTCCTTCCTATACAATATAGACTTAAATTTCTTATTAACGTTGTCATTCAAAATAGTAGTGTCTAAAACATTCACTTGTTCATCCCATATAGTACATGTAAACTCTAAAAAAATCTGTAGTGTGATTAATATATCTAACAAAATTGTCTATTTCTTCTCTAGGCCCCTTCCAAACCAGACATACGTTATCCAGAAATCTAAAATATGCTTTTATAAACTGCTTATACCTTGAGTCAAAAATAAAATGATGTAGTGTCTCTAAATATTTTTTATTCATGTTATCTAATTGACTTGTTAAATTAGTCTTTCCCTTCTGAATGTCTAGTTTTAGTGCATCAATTTTTGCTTGGAATTCCAATAAGTCTTTGTCCCATTGCCTTTTCATGTTTTTAAACCATATACTAGAAGAAACTATCAAATGAGGTAAACACAGCGACTACATAAAGCAATAAAAACCTTGATCAGAAGAAATCAGACTGTAGACTAAAAATTAAGTGTTTTCATCCATTTACTATTTTAAAACATGAACTTCATCAGACATTTCATTTAAATGTACAGTCCAGATAGTGCAAACAACATGTGAAACTGTAAAACTACAGTAACAGTTCTAAATTAAAAAAATATATAAATAGAACCCTGCCCACTAGATGGGTGTCATCAATTATCTTAACCATCTTAATAAACATTTAATATTTAAAGTTCCATTGAGCCATGGGGGTGGGTCAGCTTGAAGTCTCATTTGCCACTGTAATTCCTTGATCTCCAGGAGAAGGTTGACATCGCCAAAGGGAACTGCCACTTTGTCCAAAACTGCAAACTTAAAATTAAAAAATGGGAGCACACTAGACTAGGTTTAGCTAAATCATTTTTTACTAGCTGTGATTCTAATTGCTCTGATATGCACTTTTATTTTGTCATTTAATCTGCGTATAGTTTTTCCAATATAGAAAGAGGCACAATGGGAACAGATTGCAATGCACCCAACATTCCTGGTAGTGCAGTCAAATGAATCTTTGAAATGGAAAGAAAAGTTTTGTGCTGTTAATTTGAGATCATCTCTGATCAGACTTTGTTGACAGAAAATACAGTGACCACAACTGTTCATTCCTGTGGGACCAAAGGGTTGTTTCTTCTGATATTTATTTTCATTTTCCAGAAACTTCAAGGATGCATTTTATAATAGCAGAAGGATGGGGCTGGTCCTAGCAATTTTGCTAATTCTTGATTGACATTAATGATGCTCCAGTGTTTGGCAATACAGTGCCTGATGATCTGCAAATCTGATGAGACAGGTAGCGGAAAATGCAAACAGTCATTACTAACAGGACCTGGGTTAGTAGTAAAACCATATCTCAAAATCGGTTGGTGCTGAGAACGTCTATAAGAATAAACATCATGAAATCAACAGTCAGTGAGGTCAATGGGGTAGTTTTTCTCTATAAAAGACTTCTGAGAAAGCTGGATTCTTTAAAAAAACTGATCTTCACTAACAAGTCTACTTATACGTACAAACTGGTCTCCTTCACTATGTTTCGCTTCATAAACAGGGGATGTTGAATGCTGTAGTCCAGATAATTATTTCTAAAGGTGCCTTTACGATAAATCGTGGAGTTTAAAGTGTTATGGACATTATCACATGAAATGGTAACGTCCAAGAAATGAACTATTTTACCTATACCAGAGATGGTAAAGTCAAGAAACCATATGGTCTCTGATGTTTGAAGTAGTCATTTAATTCACGCTGAGTGCCCAGCCAGAGAAAAAATATATTGTCAATGAAACGCTTGTAGAGATGCACTTGCTTGAATCCTTTCAAATAAATAAGTGTGTCGGCCTCCCAGGAACTAACTACTAGATTTGCATAAGCCGGTGCCATTTTAGCTCCCATGGCTACACCTTTAACTTGATGGTAAATGTTAACACTGAAAATAAAAAAAATCTTGTTTTACATAACTAACTGTAGAAGTTTACAAAGTGTCTGAGCTTTACCCAACTCCATACTAGCATGGTTAGTGAGGTATCTCTCCACTAAGCAAATGCTGTATACCTGAGGAATGCTAGGGTGCAGAGTCACTATGCCAACTGTAACCAATAAAACATTGCCTGTGGAACCAATAAAATCAAGCGAATCAATAAAAATATAGATCTCATTCAGGAATTCCCAAGAGTCTTTCAGATAAAACTGGGAGTTTTGAACTATAATGTTCAGATAAAAGTTAAGACGTTTGGCAGTAAATTTAGTTTTAGTTTTTTGGAGGAGACAATGTGTCTCAAAGGAGGGTTAATTTGACCTTTGTGAATTTTTGGAATGCCGAACATTTTACCAAGACAAAGATTCCCTACTTGCATGTCATAATCTGTAATTCAATTGTCATAAAAAAGATCCAGTAATACATGGTCTATTATTTCAAAGCATCTTAACACCTCATCAGGCACTATATGATACATGTCATCTTTGTTCACAGTCATTTTCATTTTGTGTATTTAAGCTCTACTCTCCATTACCACAATACCAGCCCCTTTACCAGTCTTCATAACTCTATTTGAGTCATTACAAAACTGCTGTAGAGCTTTTTCTCATCAGAGTTTAAGTTAAACCATTTGTGCTAATGGTCCAATCCATTTCTTCTCTTTGATTTAAAGTTTTGTTAGATGTTAAAAAAGACACATCTGCATCCAAGGTGTCAAAAGTCTTAGCTCCATCCGAGAAAAATTAAGTCTCTCAGAAAATAGTAAATGAACCTTGAATTGTCTTTTCTTCAATTCTCTTATTAAAGGTAAATATTCCTTTCTTTTAGAGTCTACCTCCGATGAGTAATTACTGTCAAATTTTATTGTGTTATATTGGTATTTGACAGAAGAGTTTGTCCATGTAGTTTTTAGCACCAGTTCCTTGTCCTGAGAAGACATAAATCTTACTATTATTGATCTTGGGCTTTGTTTTGCTGGAAGACAAAGGAGCTGCCGTGACCTATGGGCTCTTTCAATTCCATAAGACAGACTCAGGAAAATTCAGAACATCTGGAAGCCAGGATGTGAGAAAATTTACCATATTGTCTCCTTCAGTCTTTTCCAGTAGTCCATAAATATGCAAGTTTTTTCTCCTTGACCTATTTTCTATTTCATCCAATTTGTTTGTAAGAAAAGTATTTTGTTTTGAGAGAGACTCAAGCTGGTATTTTTGTTCCAGGAGTTTGTCTTCCATGTCACTTAATGTTTCTTCTATGTCAGCAATCAAAGTCTTATGTTGCATTAATTGTAACTGCCCCATTTGTTTTGTGCATTTTTTCTTTAAAAAGAGTCAAGCTTTTTGTCCATTTTGTCAAACTTCAAAGATAAATCCTGCATGGCAGACAATAACATTTGTAGTTCCTTCTTCATTCTCTGGTCCTATGAAGTGTTCTTTTGAAAACTCATTCTTTGAAGAAATCTGAGCCCTATCTGCTTGAATTTTGTCAGAAAAATCATAGAATTAAACAAAATAATTCAATGTAGACTTCCAAAGACTGTAGTAAAAGTTACTTGCTAAGTTTAAGTCCAGGAGTCGCTGTTTTTAACATTTTCTGTCAGAAATATAACTTAGATAAGACAGCTGAAAAAAGTGCCATCAACCTGTCAGCATCTAGGCCACACCCCTTGTTTCTTTTTGACAGGAAAATGCAGCCAGCAGTGTTATTGATAGCAGCAGCAGTAGCTTCCACAGGGATGGGCACAACATTCAGACAAAACAGGGAAGTCTTCCTGGTTTCCTCTCCCAGGACTGACAAGAGTGACCCTCCCCTACCCACTGAGGGGACCCAACAGCCACAGAAGACATGGCTAAACCACTGGTCCATAGTGGCTGTAGATGCTAAAGCAGAGGGATCCAGGTTAAAAGATGAGAGGTCTGAGGAACAAGCTATGGCCACAGCAGTCTCATCCAACTGTGGCTTAGGCAAACTGCTAGCCTGATCTGGTGACAAAGGTGGTTCTGCTTAACTTTTTCTTTTGGGGCTGAATGAAGGACTGACCATAGGACTGGTAGTTTGTTCCATAGTCAGGCAAAAAATGGTATCTTTTTCCCAGGTTAAAAAAAGCATCAAAAGCTGGTAAAATTTTAAACTCTTTAAAACACATTCTCCTAGCTTAAAATTTAAAAATAACTTTTTTAAACAGATAAACACATCAAAAAAAGAAGTTATGCTCTTACCATAACGTCCCATCTGTGTTGTTTGATCTTCATTCGATCATTACTGATGGGTACCAGTTTTGTCCTCGGTAATGAGTCAGCCATTATAAAAAGCTTGTACCAGCCAAAAAAACTCTTGAGCCAATCTTGCGAATAGTGCCCTTCTCTCTATCACCTCAGATTGAGTTTGCTCATAAGAAAGAAGAGAGAAAGCTAAGGCTTTATCTGAGTAACTTTCCTATCATAAGGTAGGACCAAGTCCGAACCTCCAGGAGTCTTACGGATGGGGATGGCGGGTGGGATGTAATGAATGAATGAATGAAGATCAACAACACAGATGGAACTTTATTGGTAAGAACATAACTTCTTTACCTGATGTTGTTACTCTTCATTCATTTCTTACTGATGGGACAGAGTCCCTACCTACATTATTTCCTGGGAGGCCCTATGGAAGGATATTCCTGAGTACCATGGAACCAAAGAAGGCTCTCCCCTGGAGATCAAATCCAATTTGGAATGAGGGATAAAGGTATGATGGGTAGCCCATGTTGCTGCTGCACAAATGTCATCCATGGAAGCTCTTGCATGGAAGGCAACAGATGTTGCAATTGATCTGGTTGAATGCGGTTTGAACTTAGTTGGTAGAACTTTGTTTTGTTGGTAGATAAAGCAAATGCAATCTCTCAACCATTTAGAAAG
This sequence comes from Protopterus annectens, assembly GCF_019279795.1. Classification (NCBI taxonomy): domain Eukaryota; kingdom Metazoa; phylum Chordata; order Ceratodontiformes; family Protopteridae; genus Protopterus; species Protopterus annectens. Next base: position 878,293,813 of record NC_056748.1, on the reverse strand, counting down.
AGTCACTTTGGAAACAGATTTTCCCAGTTTTGGTCCTTAGAAGGATACGAATAATTGGTCAGATTTTCATAGTGATTTAGTCTTGCCCAAGTAGAATCTCAATTGTCTATGCACATGCAGGGAGTATTCTCCTTTGTTATAAAAATTTGGAAAAAAGACTGGCAGGTCAATTGCTTGATTAATGGTCAAATCCAAAATAACCTTGTGTAAAAAGGTGGGATTAGTCCATAGTGATACTCTGTCTTTATGGAAAACCATGCAAGGATGTTTTTATGCACAAGGCCTGTAATTCAGATATTCACCTTGCTGAGATAACAGCTACCAAGAATAAGGTTTTCCAGGATAAAAATGTTATATTGCAAGTGGCAGCAGGTTCAAAAGGGGGCTGAGTCAAGGACTGTTCTGTGTCAAATTCCAAGGTTTGATTGGCTCTTTGAAGGGGGAGTCTAATGTGCATGACACCTTTCAAAAAGGTTTTACAGAGAAGGTGAGAAATCAAGGACGAGTCCTGGAAACCATTGTGGAAGTTTGAGATAGCAGCCAGGTGAACTCGAATAGGTGAAGCTGATGCCCCAAAAGAGAGGAGATTTGATAAACAGTCCAATACAGAAGTAAGTGAAGCTGAAAAGGAGGGGTCTATTCCCTTCTCTAGAGACGAAATTATGAATATTTTCAAACTGCTGAGATAAAGTTTCCTGGTGGATGGTTTATGGGAAGCCAGAAGAATGTTATGTACAGGGGAAGATGGATTACTTTACTTTTCCTGGCAATTACTGGAAGTGGAGGAACTAATCTGTCAGCCTGAGACTTAATATGTTTGGATGTATCAACCTTTGCGAGTGCAAGAGCAATTCTGGGGTTGGATCCAGAATCCATGGTTGCTGTACTAGGTGAGGCCAAAGGAAGGGAAACCAAACTGTCGGGGCCAATAGGGTGCAATGAGGATTACTTTGCTTCCCAACCGAAGAGCTTTATTTAGAAATTGTGGGATCAGAGGAAGGGGAAGGAAGGCATAAAGCAGTCCCGTGGGCCAATCGTGTACTAGAGCATCCCAGCGACTGAAGATCTTCGCCACTATGACAGGGTTGAGGGACCACTCGTGAGGCAGGAGAATGCATCTGCTTAGTTTGTCTGCAATCACGGTGGAATCTCAGGGAAAGTGTTTTGCTATCAGAAAGCAGTTGGAAGATATCGCCCACTGACAAATTCTCATGGCTTCCCAACACAACAGGTAGGACTTGCGCCCCCCTTGTTTGCTGATATACCAGACTACAGACATGTTGTCCAACTGGATAGCAATTGTCCCTGATGGGAGGACAGACTGGAAAGCTTACAATGCTAGAAGCACTGCCCTCAGTTCTAGAACACTGATATGCAGATTGGCCTCCATGGGGGACCAAGTGCCTTGGAAGGTCTTTCCCTGGAGATGCCCCCCCACCTCATCAGGGAAGCATCTGTGGTCACTATGGCCTTGGGCTGAGAGGGGCAGAAAGGATGACTCCATAAGTCTTTTCTTGACTTCATCCACCAAAATAAGCCTTGTTTGCACCGATTTATGCGGATCTGAAAGGACATACAATGAGTCACAGGGGACCATTGTGTGATCAAAAACGAATGCAGGAATGGTTAAGGAGAGGTGAATTCACATCAAGAAATGAAAGGTTAATATTGGCAGCCCAAGATAGTGGGCTACGTACACGCTGGTTTACAAAGTCCATTGAACATGTGGGAGAAACTGACATATGTAGGTTTTGTAAAACTGAATTGGAAACAGTCACACACCTTGTTGCTGGTTGCGACGCACTAATGGTAGAGGGACTGTATACTGAAAGGCATAATAATGTGACGAGACTGTTACACTGGAGATTGTGCAAACATTATGGTATCAAATTGGCTGAAAAACACTGGAAACATGAGCCGCATAGAATCATAGAAAATGATGAAGTTTATATCACATGGAATCACCCAATACCAACAGTTCAAAAGATAGATGCTAGAAAACCAGATATAGTGGTCCAAGAAAAGAAGAAGTAGCATTGATCATTGAAGCCTCCAAACCTGGTGACTACAGTATCTTGCATACATAGACACAAAGTCATAAAATACCTTGATCTGCAGGCAGAAACGAGAGCCATGTGGAAGAAAGATACCCAGGCAGTTCCAATAGTAGTAGGAGCAATTGGTCTTATAAAAAAGAATTTCCAATCGTATTTAGATATGTTACCAATTCATGTAACACCGTATGAATTGCAGAAGTCGTCATTACTGGGCATATTGTGGGTGCTGCGAAGAGCACTTTTGGCTGACATCAAAAAGTGAAACAATACTAATTTCATGAACTTTAATCGTACTTTGACTTAGGAATGGGGTCCATTCCCATCATGGTATTAGAAACCCAAAAGACTTGGAGAAATAAAAAACGACAGGGCCACTGTCTTAGTAAAAGCCACTGTAGGAGCCTCATGTGTAATCTTGCTAGGGGAACTATAGTAATTGATGCTGCCATTGATCCTAATAGCTGAAGTACTGCCCAAGCTGAAACCTTATTCTGAGAGAGTATCAGTCTTTCTAACCTGTGACTTGGAAGAGAGACAAGGCAAGACTGAGTATCAAAAGTTGCCCTTACGGATTCCAGATTTTGAATAGGACTCAACTTGCATTTTTCTACATTTATTGAGATCCCTAAGGATTTTGCTAGCTTTATGATGTAATGTAGCTTGTAACCAGTATATGCTTGGTAGGGGTGGTAAGGAGCCAATCGTCTAAATACGGAAACACTGGAATCCTTGCAGTTTCAAGTGAGCTGTTACCACTGCCATGCATTTGGTGAACACTCTGGGGGCTGTAGAGATCAAAGGGCAGTGCTCAGAATTGGTAGTGATTGGCTCCCAGCCAGAAGTGGGAGGAATCTCCTGGAGCGTTTGTCCATTTTTATGTGGTAATACGCATCCTGAAGATCCATCAAGCACATCCAATCACCTTTCTCTAGAAAAGGAAGGACAGACTGAACCGTGACCATCCGGAATTTTGTCTGACAAATTTGTTTAGGATGCCTAGGTCCAAGATTGGCCTCCAGTTCCGTGTCTTCTTTGGCACTAAAAGAACCTTGAGTAAAATCCAGATTCTATCTGGTCAGGTGGGACTGTTTGGATGACTCTCTTTAGAAGCAGCTTTTGAATTTATTGAGCAGCTGCTTCCCGTTGACTGGGTGGGATATCAGGAATATGTCTTAGCGGCCTTGGGTAAAGATTGAATGAGATGTGGTAACCTCTGGTAGTTATCTGCACCCAAGAATTTGTGCTTATGGATTACCAGGCAAGGTGCTGCAGAGAAAAACGTCCACTGACTGCTTCCAGAGGTAAGCAATCGGGCAGCTCCTCGGGAGCGGTGATAGGGCTGTCCAGAGAAAGAATCTCTGGATCCCTGATTACGGGGGCCCCCCTCTGAGTTTCCTCCTCTGCCTCAGGGGATAAACTTGCCATGTGTGTCGTGGAAGAGACCCTGGGATTTCTTGTACCACATTTTTCCACTCCTCTAATTCCTCGAGTAGGATCACTGGGGGGGGGGGGTGTGTGTGTGTGGAAAAACTCATGCCACAGCAAACAGCGTCTTTCCATCCTTTGCACACCTGGCCAATGTGTCTTTTATCTTTGGGCCAAAAAGAAAAGAGACTTCCATGGGAGCATTGAGAAAGGAAGGCAAAGTTATCTGCAAAATCACATAGGCACATCCAGGTGTGACGTCTCATGACAACGCCAGCACCCGTAGCTCTAGCCGCTCCTTCGGCAGTAAGAGCAATCAACTGCATGGACGAATTACATATTGATTCCAGGGTGGCAAGCTGTGAGGCAACTTTGTCACGTACCTCATCAGAAATTGCTCCTGCTTGGGTTTCCGAGAGTTCTGAGATTAGGTCTCTCTGGAGATGGGTAAAATGTGCCAAGTAACAAGGACCAAATGGCAAAGGTCGATGAATATACCCGCTTCCCTAAACTGTCCATTGCCCGAGACTCCCTGTTTGGAGGATGGACAGTAGGGCTCTCCTTGGTCAGCTCTTTCCTGGTGGCCACTGCCACCACCATAGCATCTACTGGGTAAGCCTTTGGACCAGTGCAGGTTGCCCTCTGGCAGAGACAGAATTTTGTCTGGTCTCCGGAGGATAGGTTCAATGGTGTCAGGATTCTTCCAAGCATGCTGCATGATGAGGTGAACTAGGTCATCTGCAGATGGGGTCACCCACGAAGTAGATTCGAGCACGGAAAGCCTGCAAGAATATAGACTCCTCAGAGGAAGGGTTGGTGGGCTTTTAGTCTCCCAGCTGGTTTAAGATTTTCAGTACATCTCCAAAGGAGACATCCTCAGGGGGTGACTGTGGGGACCCTTCCCCTTCATGGTAGTCTGTATCTTCAGTAAGGGATTCTTTATGGGAATCTATGTGCTTTCTCTTGCATAATCTCTTATGGGATACCTCCTCAGAGGGGACATCTAAAGAGGACTCCTAAGAGTGGATACCTTGTGGAAGGATATCTTAAGGTTCCTGTGCTCGGTGTCCCAGAGTAGTGGACTGTGTCAGCTGCGGTTCAGAGGACATATATATGTCTTTGGGGGAATCTATGTGCTTTCTCTTGCACAATCTCTTATGGGATACCTCCTCAGAGGGGACATCTAAAGAGGACTCCGAACAGTGGGTACCTTGTGGAAGGATATCTTAAGGTTCCTGTGCTCGGTGTCCCATAGTAGTGGACTGTGTCAGCTGCAGTTCAGAGGACATATATATGTGGCACTCCGGTGCCAAAGGAACCAGCTGTGAGCCTGCAGAGGCAAGTGGCCTCTCCATCACCTGGAAAGCAGGCCCGCCGAAGAGGGATGGGGAGCCCGGAACAGAGAAAGACAACCAGAGTCACACCCCACTCCGATGAGCCCCCCCCCAGGGAAGGAGCCGCGAGAAGACTTGGTGCTGCCAAGACAACCGGAAATGTAGCAGACGGCGCCATAAAAAGGATAGGCGACATACTAGGGATCGTGGTGGCAACAGACCAGTCACGATCCGGAGGATGGCTCGGCTCCAAGTGAGTCAAGGACCATAGGGTAGACTCTGCAGCCATGGTAAGGTCTACCACTGGAACTGAAGATGTTACCACGACTGGGGTCGGTGTCAAGGGCTCAGATACCTCCAAGGAGGTAGAAGGAGGAAATACATGGAGTCTGTGGAGAAAATTCCTCAGCTCTGGGTGGGAGGGAGGATTTAGGAGTTGGAATTCCTCTGGCCGTCAGGAGCTGATCCACTAGTCTCACTATGTCGAATTCTGAAAGGCTCCTGGAGGAGCGGGTCACCATCCCCAACGGAGACTCGGGCATTCCAGGAAAGGACTGCACTGTTGTCCAAAAAAGGGGTTTGTTGATGGGGAGTATCTGGTCCAGGGCAATATTTCATCCTTCGGCACCATGGTCAAAGGACCAGCAAGTTGTGTAGGGGGCGGGTAGTGACCTGAATTGGAGAAACTATTTTTGGTGCCGAGAGGGTCGCTGGTACTGTAGCAGGAGTAGAAGTGTTGGATGGTTCAGTAATCATGAACGGCGCCATAGTAGGTGTATGAGGCACTGGTGCCAAGGATGGTACCGTAGCAGATATTTGATGTCTTGGTGCCATGGACGGTACTGTAAATGGGGTTTGAGGCCCTGTTGCCGAGATTACAGGAGTCAATTTAGGAACTTTTGCCTTTGGTTCCCTGAGAGATTTAGCTGATTTTAGAGTCACTGGCATGTGGAGAGGAAGGTACGGATGGACTCATCTTTTTATGTCCTTTTTTAGGAGGGGTTGAGCCCTCCACCTCAGATATAGCATCCTAGAAAGGAGTTTTTAGGAGACCTTTAAGAGTCAAATTATTTTCCTTTCTAAACTGCAACGAAGATAAAACTAATGAATAGAAACAAATGAAGAAAGACACTCGGACCACAAAATCAATCTTGTAAGCGGTTTCATTTACTCCACATAGGCAAACTTCATCAGACAATGTATTAACAATTACAACTCCTTTTATAGGGACCCTTAAATGACATCACCATAAAATTAAATGGACAGAACATTTAAAGCAGTACATAAGCAATAAGTATATACACTCAAAAGCTTACTTAAAGGTATTTACATATACATATATAAGAACAACAAACTACCACTATCTCATCAGTGCCTTCATTTTTAAAATGCTACCAATAGAGATAGAATCATTCAAGCCAGGATAAACCATGGCATTCAATTTTAGCTGTCACATTAGTTCCTTTTCTTCTAATTTAAGTGGAAAAGGCCCACCCCTAACATTTTCATGAACTTTATCAATAACCATAAACTCAAACCTATGGTTAGGATGTGTAGTATTGTGTTTAGCTAAAGCATTGTTTAAGTTGGACTTCTCAGTCACATACAGATGTTCATAAATTCTGTTCCTACGGAGCCTCTCAGTTTTACCTATATAAAAGGCATTACATAAGGTACAAACAACTGAGGTAAACAACTCCTTTGGAATTACAATTGAACTTACCCTTTATCTTATATTCCATACCCTGGATGCAAAAAGATTTACCTATTTTTATATATTTGCACCACTTACAGGATTCACACTTAAACATACATTGTAAGGTGAATATAAATTTGCAAGCTGGTTCTCCAAAAGGCATTTAATATTTCTACCTCTTCTAAAAGTCACATTAGGACAATCCCGAATAGATTTATAAATGGTGTAATCTTCCATTAGGAAGCACCAATTCTTATATAAAATAGATCAAACAATAGGGGCATCCAAGGAAAATGTTGTAATAAAGCTCAATTTCCCATCATTTGTTTGCAGGGAATGATTATTATTATTGTTATCAACATTAATTCCAACACTGGAAAAACTGTTTATTTCAACGGGGTCACTCGATGTCTGGATTCCAAAATCCATGTTGGAATAATCTAACCCCAAATCCAAACCCGATGTTTCACTCAAACCTGTCGCATTCAAAAGTGGGATAAACCAACCATTCAGCCTTTTCTGATGAACCTCCTCTATTAATTCATCCAACCATACCCTAGGATACCCACGCTTCAAGAACATTTCTTTTAATGCATCACATTCCTCTAAAAAATCAGGTTCAAGGGGAAACCATTCTTGCCGCCCAAACTAATTGCCCTTTAATAACTGCCCTTTTCTGGGGTTTGGGGTGGCAGCTAGTAAAATGAAGGAATGTGTTAGAATACGTAGGTTTCCAATAATACGTGAAATGAACCTTTGATTAGGAATATCCTTAATTAAGCTAACATCCAAATAGGATATTCTTTCAGTTTGAAATTCACAGGTAAATTTCAGAAATTCAGTGTATTTGGTTATATCCTGGATGAACAAATCAGCTGAAAGTTGGTCTCCTTTCCAAAGAATAAAAATATCATCCAAGAAGCGGGGGTACCAAACTGCCTTCTGTTGGAATTCCACATTTTTAAATAAAAACTGTTTCTCCCAAAACACCATAACCGCATTGGCAAAGGTGCCCCCAAATGGGGAACCCATGGCTACACCCGTTTTTTGGAGGTAAAACACTTGATCAAATATAAAGTAATTATTCTTAAGTACCAATTCTAATAGGTATAGAATCAAATCAATACTAGTACCATCCACATGCTTCTCCAGCAAAAAATCCCTTACCCTTTCACACCCAATATCATGGGGTATCACAGTATATAAGTCACATACATCTATCGTGAGAAAGTTGTATTCTTCAGAAAAGGTGAGATTATTGATGTTTTCCAAAAAGGCGCAGGAATCCCTACATATCTGTGATTCATTACTAATGGCCATTTTCAATTTGCTATCAACAAATTTAGCACAACCATAAGTTATGGACTGCCTACCGTCAACAATAGGACGGAAGGGAAAATTGCTGAGATCCTTGTGTATTTTAGGCAGTCCAAAAATCACAGGGGTCATTGGGTAGCTGATACAAAGATAAATAGGTATCAATGTCAATACTGCCATCAATAAAGAGGTCATCGATACACCCATTGAAACGTTGATATGCCCCATTCAGTTCATTCTTCGAAACCTTGATATAAGCTTCACCTAAAAGGAGGGTTTTCATTTTGTCATTATATGTATCGTTATTCATAAAAACCAAACCACCCCCTTTATCCGGTTTAATAATTCTAATATTAGCAAATTTCAAAGTTTTAAGTGCATCATTCTCTTCCTTAGAGAGATTCAAATCCTGAACCCTAAAGGAGGCCTTATTATTAAAATTTGCCCTGTCATTAGAACAAACCATTTCAAACAATGAAATAGATGGGTGTAATGAAGGGTTAAACACACTAGAAATCCTGAATTCTTTCACCATACTAGAATTATTCCCAACTAGGGCATGTAAGTTTAACTTCTTAGTGTATAATTTTAAATCAATCAATGTATTACATTGTCTGATGAAGTTTGCCTATGTGGAGTAAACGAAAGCACTTACAAGATTGATTTTGTGGTCCGAGTGTCTTTCTTCATTTGTTTCTATATATTTTCCTTTCTGTCAAGGTATGGGTGCCAAAGCCCTTACATAAGTCAGATGGGAGTTGAACTTTTAGATGCTGTACCCAGAGACAATAAACACAGGACAAATGTCCCTTTTTGTCAGCCATTGTCAGTAATAATAAAGAAAAACCTATGTCAGAAAATATACAAGACAGTAACTGACACACACACAATCAACAGAAAGGAAAAACATTTTTTTTTTGCTTACCAACAATGGTAAAAAAAAAGTAGAAGAAAAGGGGGGGATACCAGCAATGGTACTGGTATTAAAGATTACCACGGAGGTGAGGAAGGCCTGTACCAACAATAGTACGAAGAATACCAAAAAATCTGGTAAAGAATCAGACAGAAGCACTCAAACAGGAAGCGATGGGTAGCAAACACTAAATGACTACTAATAAGACATAAATTTACAAAAAGTGGAGAAAAATTATTCAAAGGAAGTATAAATTTTAAGTCCCTTAGCTTGAGCTGGCCTGACACGTCTTGCTATTATACGAGGCAAACGAGATCAGAGGTGATAGAAAGAGGGGCACTATGGGTAAGCTTAGCTCAAGAGGTTTTTTTTTTTTGCTGGCATGAGCTTGTTATAATGGCCGACTCGGTTCCGAGGACAGAACCAGTACCCCTCAGTATGGAATTAATGAAGATTAACAACATCAGATTAATAATTTCTACAAAAGCAAACTTATCTGCCGAACAAAGAAACAGCAAAAACTGACAGCCAAGCCTCAAAACCCTACAGAGGAGTTTACTTTTTGCTGGCTGGAAAACTCTGAAGGTCTTGGTGCCCATACCAGTCTTTTTAGTCTTCTTATCTCGGCTTGAGCCAACTACCGGTTTGGCCACGTGGAAAGTACCCTGAAGCTTTGGAAGCTGGCCAGCTGTTACATATTTGGCAGAATATAACCCATAAAGCTAAGACTACAGCAGCAGTGATCAATACGATGAACATTTTGGATGATCCTAGCTAAGTAAGCAGCATCCCTGGAAGGGGAGAAAACAGGTGATTAGCTGCAGGTAGTGAAGTTCCAGGAGATGCTTGCCAGATGTGCAAGTAATCAAAATTATGAATGGCCTCAGGCACAGCAACTTCTCTAGAAGATGAGGCCACAGCAAGCAAACCCCACAGTTGTTGAGGCCAAAGTGGGGCTAAAAGAATGACTTTAAACTTGTTGATCTTCTCTTTCTGAAGGAATTTCACAATAAGGAAAAATACTGAAAAGAGTAAAGAAATCTTGGACAGGGTATTTCCGGACTACAGCATCCCTGAGTGGAGGGAGAATTAGGGAATAGACTACTGTATCTGGTACTTGTACAGGTTTGTGATACAAACAGACCACAGCAAGGCTTTCCCTAGTGAAAAAAAGAATGCTGTGCTACCAACAAATTCAGGAACCACTCATGGTGTCAAAAAGCAATAGCTGACCTATCCATTAATGAACTGTTTCCCCAAGGAATATATATTGTTATTTGAAAGTGGTTTGTAGACATGGCCCACAACCAAACTTTTACAGCCTCTTAATACAAGGGGCATAAATAATCACCACTGTTCATTTACTAAACCACAGCCATACATACTAATGTGTATGTTGGCTTCCAGCTATGACCATGCATCTTGGATTGCGATCCATCCCCAGACAATGCCTCTCTAACACCAGGATTAAAGCATCTGGGTGTTTACTGTGGGGATATGCTGGAAGGAACTACCTACAGGAAATCTGACTCCTATGGGATATGCCCAATGGATCTCCTTTCTGCATTACACGGGCTCTTTTGTTCACTCAGTGGACAAGAACTATGCATCCCTGGACAGGTAGAGTCCTGCAGCCCATTTGTTCTAATCTACAAGAAGCATTTATCAGGTGGTCATTTCTGTGGAAAGCAATAAGAGTCAAGTGCTAGTGAGCAGGCGAGATGCTGGTCCCATAGAGGTCCCAACTATTCCATTCCCAGTATACGATCAGCAGACTTGCAATGGCGGCGTAGTCTGAAACAGATATGTCCTCCTGATATACCTACCTTCCCAATTCAGCAATTCTTACACCTTTTTACTGCAAGCCTGCTTAGCAACTTCCACCAGTGATTAGGTATCACTAATGTAAGTTGAGGTGTAGTTGCCCCCCACCTAACTGGTGAACTGGCACTAGACACTCAAGCACCTCCTCCCCTGCCCGGTCTCTACAGCACCCATGACACTAGCTGAACCAGTGTTACATGAGTCGTTGCCAACTCTTGTGTAGTTCTGAAATCCTGATGTGGTATAATAAGGGGTCGAAAGTACGAAACCACTGTGTTCTCAGGACCCACTGCAGTATTTTCATAAGGTATCTGGTATGAGTTAGTAAAAATATCATGGCCACCATAACATTTGGGGTTTTTAGGCAAAGGCTGGTAGGAGCATATGCTCGTTACATAACCTGCAAAACATTTTCCTTTACTTGAGCAGGTGGATCCTCTCTGGGGAATAACTTGACCTTGCATGGCAGAGTACCCAGAAAAAAATTAATGAAGGTAAAGGTCTGCAATGGTTTAATGTACAAATCTTAAGGATTCAAACAAAAACACAGTACAGACTATTATGCCTTAAACACAGTCCAAACCTGCCATGGTTAGGAGCCCATCATTCAGGTAAGGGAAGACTTCTACACCATGAATCCTTTGGTGTGCTGCAATCATGACTGATTTGATGACCATCCTTGGAGCAGGGGTGAGATTAAACAGTAGAGCCCAACTCAGGTAATTACTGGCTCTGACCGAGAAGTGTAAGCACCTTCTTGACTCAGTTATAACCTGCATGTAAACACCCTGGAGAGCCAGAGAGTACATACAGTCTTCTCTTGACAAACAAAAAGTTTTACTTGCACCAAAACCATCAAGGACTTTTGCCTGTGGATGAACTCTCAAAGATTTCTGCGAACTGAGATCATTCTTAGGTCTTCTGTCATTTTTAGTAAAAGCTCTCTGATTTGGAGAAACCTCTTGGGTAACCCTTTTTTTTGAATAAGCTTGATAAAACAGTTCTGTACTTACTGCAATGTTCCATCTGCACTGTCCATTTTCATTCTTCCTCAACTTTTGGGGCCAGTTCATATTCTCGGATCCGACTCAGCCGTTACTATAATTCATGGTAACCTAAAAATCTCATTATATATACACCAGTCACCAAAACACGAAAAACAGCCAAGCCACAGGATCTATACAATATTCACTTTATTCGGTACCTCTGCTTTTCACCTTCTGGGAATTTTCGTAACCTAAAATTCTCTCAAGCTTCTCCCTACTCACAATGCACCAACCCTAATATACCTCAAATTTTGTTTTCTAGATGACAAATTAAGAAATATTAATACAATATGCCTGGCAGAAGTCATTACCTGGGGTTCAACGTAAAGTGCAGTGGTGTTCTTATGATCTCTCGATTCTTCCAGCAGTCCATCATGACAAAGGTTGGGGTTTGTGGGTGGGGAGTTGAGGAAGAATTAAAATGGACATTATTACAAGTACATAACTTTTTTTTTTATTTACCTGATGTCAATTTTCATTCTTTCCTCAACTACTGGGACAGTCTCTCCTGCTGCCTGAAATCCTGGGTGGACTCTAAGGAAGGATGTTCCTGAGCATGGTTGAACTAATGGTTGCTCTTCCTCTCAAGATCAGATCTAGTTTGTTAAGAGAAATAAAGGTATAGGGGGATTAGCCCAAGTTGCAGCTGCACCTACATCGTCCATGGAATGCCTAGATAAAAATACTGACGACATTGCTGTGGATCTAGCTGAGTAGGCTCTTAAAGGTTTGATAATGAGATACCCAATTTATTGCAGACTAAAGATATACAAAGTCAGTAAGACATCTTGACAAAGGTACCTCTGTAACAGATTTACCTATTTTGTAGTCCGCAAAGGAGGTAAACAGTTGATCAGATTTTCTAATTTCTTTTGTTCTGTGTAAGTAGAAAAATGTCTATGGCCATTTTTAAATAAAAAAAACATCAGGTGTTCATGGTGTTCCCTCCTGGTAGTGTGCTCGCCCCTTCATTGAATTACTGCACTATGTCCTCAACCACCCTGAAGTGTTCTGCCTGGACTGTATTCGCAAAATTTCCCCAGAATACATGATCACTGAGCCACTGGAACCTACTGCCTTTTAAAAAGAAAACAAACAAGAAATCAGCCTGCAGTGTAGGTTAGCATTACAGGTGTTTAAAAATTATAGGTGTTTAAAATCAAAGCTGCAAGCGTCAACTGTTAACAAGAGGCTCGCACATTATGGGACCCACTTCCCTTCCCCCATCTTGTTCTCATCCTCCAGTAGTTTAAACCCCCTCTCCAAAGTTTTGAGTCTACTTAAGTTAAATTACCCCTTGGTCTGGCCAAGCTGCTTCCATTTATAAATTGTCTACACTCTAGAAAATTTCAGGAAACTCTTCTTTAGACTACTACGGCTCTAAATGTACTGACCTGACTAGCTACAACAATTAATTATATTTTGTTCTCGCAGTCTGCTCTGCGTAGTGGCACACACACTCCAGTTAGTCTTTGTAAGCCAGCTGCATATCTGGAAACCATGTTGTCTGACATTCAAAAGTAACTTTCATATTCCTTACATCCTAACGGTGCCATTTTTAAATAAAAAAACATCAGCTCAACACCTGTTTGTGGCATCCCCCAGTAGTGTGCTCGCAAGTAACATTGATTTTACAATATATACTTGTTATTCCTTCTACCACACAGTGACTATAAGTGTAAAGAAGTGTATTTTTTTTATTCCACTTATTTCTGAGACAACAAACAATCTTTGCCATTATAGTTTTTGTATGTTATGAATCTTCAGCTCTCTGTGTGAATGCTTTAAGCCAATATAATGCTTAGTCTTCATTTAACCACAGCGTAGACTTCCTAACATATGCTATTGTGGATGCTATCTGCCACTCGCAAAACAAAGTAATGCTAACTGAAGATTTCTAGCTGTTCTTTCTTGCTCAATATATATGATACATATTCAGCCCAATATAGTGGCTTGAAGCAGAGCAACAGAATAAATATATAACCTAACAATACTCTTGTCCTGGCGCTTTAAAAGTAATTTTTTTTGCCTGTTATTAGTCTGAATTTACTTTAGTTACAACTGCATTTTTGCCTGTACAACTTGACTGCTGCTAACCTTTAGAAATGAACCTAAAATAGATAATGTTACTTCTGTTTCAGACTAATAACTGTTAAATGAAATGCAGCCCTTTTCTCTTCTCAACTTACAACTAACTTTTATTATCTATATTTCCCTATTCCACTTCTCTGTCTATACATTCTCATTCATTCTTCTCTATTCCTCCCCTGCATTACCTTCCTCATAAAATATATATATCTCTCTTTTGTTTAATTACAATTCATTTAATTACTGCACTGTGTCCTCAACCACCCTGAAGTGTTCTGCCTGGACAGTTCTCCAAAAATTTCCCCAGAATACGTGATCGCTGAGCCGCTGGAACCTATTGCTTTTTAAAAAGAAAACAACAAACAAGAAATCAGCCTGCAGTGCAGGTTAGCATTGCAGTAGGTGTTTAAAATCAAACTTATAAATATCTACTGTTAACAACAAGAGGCACGCACACTATGCGACCCACTTCCCTTCCCCCATCTTGTTCTCATCCTCCAGTAGTTTAAACACCCTCTCCAAAGTTTTGAGTCTACCCAAGTTAAACTACCCCTTGGGTCTGGCCACGCTGCTTCCACTTACAAATTGTCTATGTTCTGTAGAAAAAGTACAGTTGTGTACACTTACCATAAAAGTTCGGGTGTATTCACTGTTGCAGTAATCTTTACATTTGGTTTATCCTGCCAAGGGTAGCCCTCAGTTGGTCCGATTACCAGAGACTTAGCATTTCTGCATCGGTTGCTGTCGCTCTATGACTGATGTCAAGTCGTCAGTGGTATAAAATCAGGCAGCCAACCCCATTACATCTGTTTTTCTTGCCCTAACTGTCAAGGAGTCCCCAAATAGGGAGGTATGCTATGGTGGAAGACCACCACCAGAAGAAAGTAAATACAAAAAATTCCCTGTAAGGAGAGAGGAAGAGAGAGAGAGACCAGGGTGATGGATGAGAGAAACCAGGACTGCAACAGTGAATACACTTGAACATCTACATTTATGGTAAGTGTACACAACTGTACTATGTTCTTTGTGTTTCACTGTTTTCAGTCATCACATTTGGGTTGATTTCCAAAGCTGAAGAAAAGGGTGCAGGCAGTCAAGAAGACTGGGGGCTGGCTAGGATGCCCTGCAAGACTGCGGTGGCAAAGCCTGCCTTGGATTTGGAGAAGATAGGCAGGTGGTAATGCTTGGTGAAGGCATGAACAGATGTCCATGTTGCAGCCTCCAGGATGTCCCTGGTGCGGACCCCTCTGAGAAAAGCTGCAGAGGTGGAGGTTGCCCTGGTGGAATGCATCCTGACCCCCCTTTGGGGGTGGTTTCCCATGCTGTTTGTAGCAGAAATGGATGCAGTGTGCTATCCATTTGGAGATTGTTTGCTTGGATATGGCCTTGCCCTCTGCCCCTGCTGCGAAGCTGACTAGCAGTTGATCAATTTTTCTAAAAGATTTAGTCCTGTCCAGATAGAATCTGAGCTGTCTGTGCACATCCAGAGAGAGCAGAATCCTTTCCCCTTATTTTGTCAGTTAGGTAAATAGGTGGGCAAATGAATGGATTGGTTGAGAGCCACACTGGACACCACTTTAGTCATGAAGGAAGGGTTAGTCCTGAGGGAGACCCTGTCAGCATAGAAAATGATGAAGGGCTCAACAGCCATGAGTGCTTGTAGCTCTGATTCTCTTCTAGCTGAAGTGATGAGCAGAAGCAAGGCTGTCTTCCAAGAGAGGAATTTTAACTCTGCTGAAGCTGCAGGTTCAAAGGGGGGTAGGATGAGCTTTTCCAACACAAAGGTAAGGTCCCAAGCTGGGGTAGGAGCTCTTCTGGGTGGCCTTAAGTTGTTAGCCTCTCTTAAGAACTGTTTGATAAGATGGTGTGAGAAGAGGGGTGGCTCTGTGCTGTAATGAGCAGAAATGGCAGAGGCGTGAATTTTAATAGAAGAGAAAGATAGACTCCTGTGTAGTAGGTCTGCTAGGTAATCCAGGATGAGAGGTACGGAGGGCTGTGCCATTCCAGCTCCCTTAGCCTGGATCCAGGTGAAAATCTTTTCTACTTGTCAGCATAGGAATTTCTAGTGCTGGGGCATCTGGCCTCATGTATAACATCTAGGACTTGTTTGCTTTGGCTGGCAGCTTCAGTAGAGGTCGGGGAATAAGTCAGGCTGCCAGATTGAGGGTCTGCAATTGGGATGCATGAATTCTCCATTCCTCTGGGACAAGAGTGCTGGGATCTGAGGTAGGTGCCATGGTGGCAGGCTGCGCAGCAGTGGGTACCAGTGCTGGCGTGTCCAGTCTGGGTAATCAGGATTGCCCTCGGTTTTTCCGCCCTTATTTCGAGCAGTTCCTTTGTAATGAGTGGTAGAGGGGGAAATGCATAGACTGAGAGGTTTACTCACTGGAAGGATAAAGCATCATCTTTCCAGGCCTTGCTGTGAGGGTCTCTGGTGCAGAATTTGCTGAGCTGATGATTGGAGTGGGAAGCAAAGAGGTCCACCTTCGGGGTGCCCATTTCTGGGTTACAAGGGTGAAGGTTCTGTGGTCTAGCTGCCACTCGTGTGGGTCTAGCAGGTTTCTGCTTAAGTTGTCTGCCAGAGATTTTAGGGAGCCTGGCAGGAATTGTGCTAGCAGGTGTAGTTGCATGGCTGAGGCCATGTGGCAAAGGGTCACGGCGAGGCTGCACAGAGGATAAGAGTCCCTCCCTGCCTGTTGATATACCACATCACTGTGGTGTTGTCTGTTTTGATCAGTAGAGGCCCCGGGGAGAGTAGGGGGTCTGAAAGCTTCAGGGCGGGCTGAACCACTAGGTCTCTTTTTGATTGATGTGCAGATGAATTTGATTTGGGCTCCAATGGCCCCGAATGTACCTGTCTTCCAGGTGTGCACCCCATGCATAGTCTGATGCGTTTGTGATGAGGGTCTGAGCGGCATGGGGTTGTGAGAAGGGAAGTCTCTTGTTGTGATTGCATGCTGCTACCCACCAAAGAAAATCTTTCCTTAGACAAGCTATCATTGGTATGAGTCCAGGTCTTGTCAGTGTTGACACCAAAGGCTTTTTAGGTACCACTGTAGTTTCCTCATAAGCAGTCTGCCACATGGAATGAGTAGAATGCAGGAAGCCATGAACCCTAGAGCTTGCAGGATTTTCTTTGCGGATAACTGGGTTCCGGTGGCTAATTGAGCGAAGTTGCCTATCAGGTAGGCTTGTTTTTCATAGGTTGGCACTAGGCTATCGGCCCTAGGGACTATACAAGCCTAACCCTAACAATTCCCTGGATATTTCTTCCCACAATATTTACTTTCATGGACCCCTGTCTAGCAGGGTGACTGATGTGATCCCCGTGGTGAATTTCCTTTCTCCCATCCAATCGTCAAGGTTCCTTTTAAAGAGGGCCAAGGAGGTGCTCTGCTTGACATGTATGGGCAGTCTTTTCCAGAGTATGGGGAGTCTCAGGGTCAGGAACCTATCCCTTCAGCATGTTTTGTTCATTGTGATGACAAGGTTTATGTCCCTGGAGGGTGTGGCTCTGAGGGATTGGGATTTCTTTAAGTGGAGCATGTCCAACAGCTCAGGGTTTGACATGGCCTTGTATGTTAAGCAGAGATCGCCTCTTAGTAGACGATATGCCACAGAGTACAGCTGGAGTTTTTTAGATGGTCAGCATAGGGCATCTGCTTTAGGTCTGTGATTCTTTTAGTGAGGTATTTCTGTGGCCTTTCCAGCTGTTGCAGATGTCTTGTGAGGTACATGGCAAACAGGGCATTGTACTCTATAATGGGTCTAATGAGGGATGAGTACAGTGGGACAATGACCTCCTTTCTTCTGGATGAAAAGCCCTTAGTGATGAGGTGTGCCACATAGAAGGATTTCCTGACTGTTGTAGTGATGTGGTTATCGAAGGTGAGACCACTGTCCACCTGTGTCCCTAAGTCTCTCATCACACTTTCGGTGTTTAGTGTACTGCCACCAATGTGGTAATTCATGGGTACATGTTTTTTCCCAAAGGGGATAACTATACATTTCTTGGCATTAAGCTTGAGCCCATGGCTCTGGCACCAAGTATCTGTTTCTGTAGGACCCTTTTGTAGGATATCCACATCACTTGTGATTCAATAATGGCTCACAGTTTGCAGTCATCTGTGAACTTTGTTAGCCAGAGCACCTTAGTGTTGGTCTGTACTTCAGAGAAGTAGATGCCAAACAAAAGCGGTCCCAGGACTGAACCCTGAGGTACTCCACTTGTCACTTGTCTGGAGCTGGATTTGGAGCCGGCTACTTTGCAGTCTGGGTTCTGTCAGTAAGCCAGTTGGCAACCCGAGTGACGTAGGGATTTATGCCCAGCTTAGTAAGTTTACCTATGACTCCAGAGTGGGGTATTGCGTTGAAGCCCTTGGCGAGGTCCAGATAGGCTGTGTGGACCGCCTTACCCTTGTCCACAGCTCTGGAGACTGATTCGAAGAAATCAGTCAGGTTCAGGAGACAAGATCTGCCCTTCACGAACCCACTCTGGGTGGGGTCCAGTGTTTGAAGGTTGCCAATGTCTTTGTTTATAAGTTCCACGATAATGCGTTCCATGCCCTTGCAGATCAGGCTAGTCAGACCGATGGGACGGTAGTTCCCAGGATCCAAGGTGGATCCCCCCTTGTGGAGTGGGATAATTGTAGCTGTGTGCCACTCAGTGGGCATGAAGCCTGAGGTAAGGCTATGATTAAACATGACACTTAGGTGAGATGCCAGTTCATTTTGTAGTTCATGTAGTACACAGCCCGGCATGTTATCTGGTCCCATGGATGCTGTATTCTTAGCTTTGGAGAGTGCAGTTTCTACCTGTGTGGCAGTGATTACCAGAATTTGGAAATCTTTTGGTATAGAGATGGGCCCTTTAGGGGGTGAGAGAGGGGGGGGGTGAAGCTGGCACTAAATCAATCTGCCAGGATATTGGCAATATCCTTGGAATCAGTATATTTAATGCCATTCTGCTGTAGTTCAGATTAGATATGAGCATTGCCATTTAGATTCTTGACATAACTATAGAATGCCTTGTGGTTGTCTTTGGAATCTTTGGCAATTTTATTTTCGTAACTAGCTTTGGAGGATTTTATGAGGGATCTCAGCTTCTTACTGAGGCTGGTAAGGGAGATTTTTGCATCCTGGGATTTTCCTCTTTTCTGCAACAGTTTCTTTCTTCTGTTGTATAGTTTGTTTATGGCAGGGGGCCACCAGATTGGCTTCCTTTTTTTGGAAGAGAGCATCTTGCTTCTATTTGGGATGGCACAATTCATGCACGAGTGGATGTGCTCGTACAGTGCCTTAGTGTAGGATTCAGCAGTCGAACATTCAGCTCCCATCTGCATGGGTGCCATGAAGTTTGTCACTTCTAACTTGAGTAGCATGACGCGGGCTTTGGAGAAGTTTTTTATGGAGGTTTCCTTACTGGGGGTGGGGGGTGGGATGTGGATGTCAATGGTGATTAGCTTATGGTCAGACCTGACCAATGAGAGGGTGACCACTGGTGTGGAGCATCTATCTCCCATGTTGGTAATGACCAGGTCTAAGATATTGGAGCCCCTGGTGGGACAATGGATTAGTTGATCCAGGGCGTTGGAATTTATGAATTCTAAAAACCATTGGGAAAAAGGTGTTGGTACCTGAGGAGTTTTCCCAGTTAATGGCAGAGTAGTTGAAATCACCCAGTATTAGGGTGTTTTCTTGTATCTTAAGATTTTCCAGTATGTTTAGAAAGGTGTAGTGAGAATCTTGGGGCATGGTGGGGGGATCTATAGCAAGCTACAATTTGGACTGAAGTCTTGCCTAGTGTTAGTTGCACCTGCAGAATTTCAGATGCATTGTGTTAGGCATCTAGCCTGGAGGTGTGAATATGGACACTCCTCCACCTTTAGTGTTTTGGTCTTTGTTTGGTGGCCGAAAAGTGTGGTAAGAGTTGCAGCCTGGTATTGCAGGGATGCTCTCTGGATCCTTGAACCAACTTCTGGAGTAAGGAATGCCATTCTAGGATGGTGTGTCCAGGCTTGCTCTCAGGAATACAATTTTTTGTGTGGGGACTAGTTTTGATTTTTCGTTGATAGTATACCCCAGGGAGGTCAGTAGGTCCTTTACAAAGATCAGGTGCTGTAACAGCTTTTCCTGACTGTCTGCCTGAACCAGGCAATCGTCTAAGCAGGTGTAAATTTGAAGATTTCTTTGTCTGCAAAAAGCAATGGCTGGAGCCAGGGATTTTGTGAAAACTCTGGGAGCAGTGGATAAGCAAAAGGGAAGCACAAAAAACTGAAAGTGCTTAGATCCTGCCCTGAAACGTAGGTATTTCCTGCAAGATTCCCTGATTGGGATGTGTAGGTAGGCCTCTTTTAGGTCTAGGGTGGCCAACCAAGCATCCTTGGAAAGCATAGGAAGAAGCTGCTGGAGGGTGAGCATTTTGAATTTTGGTATCACCAGAAAGGTGTTTAGAATGGATAGATAGAGGATTGGGCGCCAGGTGCCCTTTCTTCTGGGTACCAGGAGGAGTCTGGAATAGAAACCTTGGCCTATCTGTTCTGCAGGAACATGCTGTATTGCCCTCATGGAGAGCAGGGAAAGGACTTGCTTTTTGGCCTCTGCCCACTGGTTTGGAGGAAGATCTGGGAACCCTTTTGGGGGTGGCAGAGTGTGGAAATAAAATTTGTATCAGTGGGACATTATGTTGAGGACCCATCAGTCGTTGGTAATAGAGACCCAGTTGCTTGCATGGAAGGAGTGTTTTCCTCCTAGGGGCACAAACAGGTGGGCAGAGGTAAGGGGTGGAGGTGTAAAGTCATTGTGAGTTCTTACCATAAGGGGGTGGCTTTGCACTCCCTGTTTTTGAAGAGGAAGAACTCCATTGCTTAGATCTCTGCATTCCCTGGGGCTGCTGTCTGGGGGGGAGGGGTTGCTTCCCCTGGGTCTGGGCTGAGCTGGCCTGGAGGGGGCAGGAAAGGGCCAGTGCTTGGAGGGGCAATGCCTACTGAACCTTGGAGGCTGGACCTGTAAGACGTCTAACTGGCTGCATAGATTTAGCTTTTTCTTCCATCTTTTTTAAGACCTCTTCTGCCTTGGTGTCAAATAAACTGTCTTTGTTCAATGGTGCATCCAATAGTTTGGATTTGACATGGTCTGGCAAGGTCTGTTCCTTAAGCCAAGCATCCCTTCTAAAGACAGAACCAGTGACTGCTGCCCTACAAGATGCTTCTAGGCGTCAAAGCCACATTGCAAGGTGTGCTTAGTAACTTGACTTGCAGAATGTATTAGCTTTTGTAATTCTTTATTTTCAGCACAAGCAGGAAAGGAAGATATTTTTTGTTTGAGGAGTTCCATGGTATGCTGCTATTTCAGCATGTGGAACTGGCAATTTAATACTCTAATAGCAAGAGTAGCAGAGGTGTACACTTTTTTACCGCATCTGTCTAAAGCTCGGGAATCCCTGTCTGAGGGGGTGGGATTCTTAGCTGAGGTTGCTTTAATTCCTTTAGGCCCTTGAGAGATGACCTCTGGGTCAGCAGTAGGATTTTTGAAAAGGAATTTGTGAGAGTCAGTGACTCCGTAGTACCCGTCAGGTTTCCTAGGAGCAGGAGAAAGGGTGTCTGGAGTCAAACTGGATTTCATAAAAACATCATCCACAACATCCAGGACAGCAGGAATGACCAAAAGTCTGTGTGTGGTAAATCTAAGAATTCCCTGAGTCTCTTTTTTGACTGAGGAATAGTCCTGACATTCCCATTGGAAATGCTCTCCTAAGGTATAAAGGTATTCCCCAAATGAAAAATCCTTGGGTGGAGAGGCAGAAGGAATGGATTCCTTTCAATCAGAATCTTTATGAGCAGAAATTGGTTGCATGTCTTCATATTCGGAAGCATCAGGGTCATCAGACTCCTGTTCAGATAAAACTACTGGGGACAAGTATCTTTTGGAAGGGGTAAGCCTGGCTTCCTCTAATAAGCATAATAAGGTCTTCCGCCATTTTAAACATTTGAGATTGAGGCAAGGAAGCAGGTGCCTGAGCTTGGGTTGTCGTTTTTTTGGGCGTAGTTTGTACCCTGGGCCTTAGAAACTCGGTAGTTTTAGAAAGAACTGAAGATGCGAAAGAAGTCATCATTCTGTGTCGAGTATCCGTAGTGCGAAGTATTTCCTCGGAAGCCGGTGCCTGCTCAGCGGCTCTGAACCCATCCAAGGTAGAGACATCCACAGGATCCTTAGTCGAAGAAGTCTCTCGTGGCATACCAGACTCCGAAAGGGTCTCAGTAGTGGCCTGCGAATCCACAAAAGTGGGCATCAGGGGCCGTGAAAGCACCTCACTGAGGACCGGAGAACTGGCGACTAGCTTAGTGGAAGAGTCATTGGCAGTTTTGGACCTGTGCGGTCTATCTCTGTCTTTATCCTTACATTTTTTCGGAAGATCGGTAGTCGGATGGCATACCGAAGCCATATTGGAATTCGAGGACTGAAAATATCTAGCTGCAATAAGGGCCCGACGACATATATTTCTGGCGTTGAACAAAGCACAAAAGCAACAGCGAGGGACATTGTGATCTGGGCCTAAACAGGTGACGCAGTAAGAATGGAAGTCTCGGTGTGGTATTTGCTTTCCTCAGGCAGGACAATTGTTAACTTTTTCTGACATTGGTTAGAGCAAGAAAAAAGGATCCCCAATGCGGTACTTAGCTTTAGAAGACTTCAACTTCACTTCGGAAATGAAAACTCAGGTAGCGGCCAACCGGCACTCATGTGAACTGCTTCTGCTTCGGGCTCCTCAGCAAGAAAGACTGATGTAATGGCGTTGGCTGCCTGATTTTATACCACTGACGACCTGACATCAGTCATAGAGAGACAGCAACCGACGCAGAAATACTAAGCCTCTGGTATTTGGGCTGACTGAGGCCTACCCCTGGCAGGATAACCCAAATGTGGTGACTGCAACAGTGAAACATGAAGAGCATCTGCAGGAAACTCTGCTTTAAACTACTAAGGCTCTAAATATACTGACCTGACTAGCTACAACAAATTACTGTTTTTTGTTCTTGCAGTCTTCTCTTTATTGCTGCTCTGAAAACCTAGTCTCTCACCTCTGGAAAATTTCCTACATACCTCCAACTCCACAAGGGAGGCAACTCTAAAGAACTTGGTAACTACAGACCAATCGCCATACTCTCACCCCTCTCCAAAATCTCTGAAATGTGTGTATACACACACAAATCATGACATTCCTAAACTCTCAATCTGCTCACAAATATACAACATGGCTTTAGATCATCACATAGCACTACTACAGCTCTTATGTCTTTCACACAGCCAACAACCACAGGAACAATAGAAAATATGTCTCCACTTTATTCTTAAACCTTTCCAAGGCATTTGACACAGTTAATTATGATAAACTCATCAACACTCTCAGAAATAAATCTAAACTCACCCACCATTTACTGGTTTAGAAATTACCTAACAGGCAGTCAGATGGCATCAGGAACTCTCCCCAATACTACCAGTCTCACTAGGAGTCCCACAGAGTTCCATTCTTGAACCACTGCTGTTTTCGCTAATAACCTTCATACTACCACACTTCAGGCTTCTGTCATCCAATATATGGATGATTCCACACTAATCTGTGCTTCCTCCTCCCCTTAGGCACTGCTATAACAAACACAATCCTCTTTTCTTGCTGTTGAAAGATGGCTCGCTGAATCACAATTAATATTAAATCCAAATAAAACTAAGCTTCTGATCTTTCCACCCACACAGCATTCTACTCATAACATTACATTTAACATCAGTTCCAGTAATAACACAGTCATCTCTACAGTCAGTCACACCACACTGCTAGGGGTTGAAATCGACAGCAACATGAAATTTGACATACATATATCCAATACCATAAAGAAAGTACATAATAAACTAGCCATATTATACAGAAATAAACAGTTCCTGACTCCACCAGAGCCACTGTTGCACACACCCATCTCATCTCCACTCTTTTGTACGCCTTGCCAATCTTCACCAATTTTAGAAAATCTGATCTTTCCAAGCTGCAAACGTGTTATAATAAAATTGCCAAATTTGAAACCAATACTCCTCACAGAACACACCACTGCATTCCCCTTAAAAGACTTAACTAGATGGAACTTCCCCATCTCATTCTTTACAACCAGCTTATACTAACCCAAACTACTTCACTACCCTGAAAAAAAAACTTACTACACCCAAAACTCCATTAGATGTATCCAAAGATAATAATTCCGCATGCATATCCCTCTACAGCAACACTACTGCCAAACATTGGAACAACCTTCCTCCCAACATCTCAGCCACAACTTCCACTGCTTCCTTCAAAAAAAACTTAAAATACCACCTCAGCAATCATGGCTCTGTAACTGTGACAACCCTGATTAGTATTTTATACTTTCTACTGCTCTATTACCAATCCTCTCTCTCAGCACATTGCTACTCCCACTAAAGTACCTTTCCCCTTTGCTCTCCTACTTTCAATAACCCCTCATCCCACCATTTTATGTAACCTTGTATTAAATCCTCAGCTTTGGCATCCTTTGAATCTGCATGGTATACCAAAATTTAACTATACACAATTTAGACCATAAATAGACTGTTATAAGTCAGAAATTAAATAAGTCATGTAAAAGTAGTTAGGTTTTATGATGTTAAGTACTGTCATACTACTCTGCACTGATGTTAAGTACTGTCATACTACTCTGCACTGTTCTTATGTATATCAAAGTGTCTTATGTATACAAACATGTCAGTTGTAAAAGTCATATGCTATATTCAGAGCTCTTTCCCCTGGGCGTCCACTGAAAAAGGACTCTTGTTTAGTTGGACTTTCCCAGTAAACAAACGTAAAATAATAAATATGAACATCTAACAAGCACATGTACTCATCCTTGTTTTCAAATTTCAGAAAGAAGATGGGCAGATTAATGGACTGGTTGATATTGGATTCTGACACCAACTTAGGAAAAAAAAGAAGCATTAGTTCATAATGCAACACTACTCCCTATGGAAAACCAAGTAGGGAGGCTTAGAGGGCAATGCTTGAAGTTCTTTTTTATTTTATTTTTTTTTTACTCAAAAGATTTTTATTTCAGGAATAATATATAATTTCATAACATTTTATAAGTGACATTCTAAATAACTATATACAATACATACATCAGCCTGACATCCATAACAGTTACAGGTGAAAACAAATAGTGCATAAATATAACAGTCTGCTTATCAGAGGATGACTGCTCATTGGTGTAAAGTATCAATTAATGACAAAACCTTTTTCCATGGATTGTTAACCAATGGTCTTGGAAAAGTCCTTATTTCCTTAATTTTCATCTCCATCAAAACTGAGCTCTTCAATAAGGTGTAAAAATCTTCCATAGTTGGTGTTATGTTTGAGTTCCATCTTCTAGTTATACATTTTCTTAAGATTGCAAGTATTGTCCATAAGAGATACATATTTGTTTTATTCAGATGTAGACCTTCATTCACATTCAAAAAGATCAGTGTTTTAGATAAAATGAAGGAATCATTAAACAAAGCCTGCAAGAATTTATTAATTCCATCCCAATATGTTTTGATTTTAGTACAATCATAAAAAATATGATTCCAGTCTGCTCTGTGTGTCTATTCACATCTCCAACATATTGCATTTGTGGAGGAAATGAACTTGGTAATTTTATACGGTGTTAAAAAGCTCTGTGAATATATTTCCAGTTAAAGATTTTTCAGTATTGTGTATGGGAAGTGTATTTAACTGATAACAAAATATGTACTTTAATTTTTTCATTCAGTTGTAGTGAATGACCTTTCAAAATATATTTCCAATAAGAAGCTTTAGGTATAGCTTTATAGTATATTAGTTCTTTATTTAGGAATTATATACTATTTTATTTATTATGGTCATTATATATAATTTCATACAAATGATTTATGAATTTCGGCATAGCTTTACAAGAACTATTAATTATTCTACATAAATCTAGGGAATACATTAAAATGCTTTGTAGAGTCAACCAATCCTGTGATTGGATTTTATAAGTTGTTTTTAAAGCTGGAATATCTAAAACTTTTAACTCTTTTATGCACTGTATCCAACAGAAACATTTCTTTCGTTCCCAAGAAGTGATTTCTCTATATATTTTGCAAGGATAATCCCTTGCTATGGTGAAAGGTATCAGATCATCAATCCAAAGTTTCAGGTCCATATTAGCATTTATAAGTTTCCTAAATGAATTAATGTAGTAATTAGATATGTTTTAGTATGTTTTGCTACATTATATTGCATGTATGTACTTAATAGATACCAAGGTTTATTAGCTTTATGTAATATTGGAAACGTATTTAAAAAGTAAACTTATTTATTGATGTAACAGTTAGTAGTTCTTTCCAATTGGCCAAATGATTGGAATTTATCCAGTCTATAATAGTTTTGGATATGATGCCTTTATATGTGTTTCTATATCTGGAAAGTTTAATCCTCCTAGTTTCCATGGTCTAATATGATGTGCTAAGGCTATTCTATTTCTCTTAGGGAACCATAGAAAATTTTAAGAAAGCTGAATTTCTTTCTTTGAAAAACACATCTATTGGGAAGCAATTGAATAGCTTTAGCCACACATAGAATCTTGGGTAGTAAAACCATTTTTATTAACTGAAGTCCGTCTTCAAAAGTTAATATTTTATTCAGTCTATCAATACAAATTTTCATTGTATTAATGATGTTGTTATAGTTTACTGATGTTATTCCATTTAGATCTTTACATAATACTATTCCTAAATACTTTAGAGACGATTCTTGTTTCCCTATAATATGACTTTCTGTAACCTGTACTTCTTTCTTTTTAAGAATAAAAATTTAGATTTTGACTTATTGAACTGAGGACCTGAGATCAAATAAAATTTCTCAATCGCTACTACTAACTCCCTGAAGGACTCTTTAAAATTAATTATGGTTAATAATATGTCGTTGGCAAAAAACATTATTTTAGAATTGTGTTGATTATAAACATCCACCCCTTTTATTTTTAGGTTATTGTGTATTGTTTCTGCAAATACTTCAATGGCTAGAACAAAAAGAATGGGCTACATAGGGCAGCCTTGTTTATTGCCTTTTCTTATATTTAACTGAATGAAACGAGGGGGGTAGTCAAATAGTGATAGTATTCTAAATAGATAATCCCAATTTAGACAGTCAAAAGCTTTCTCTAGGTCTAAATCTATTATAAGTATCTCGGTATTGTCTTTATTTACATACTCTACAAGAGTAAGTATCCTCTTAATATTATTGTATGTTTATTGAATATAAATTCTCTTTGGTCTTCGTTGATTGTTTTAGATGAGGGTATTTTCATTCTATTAGCTAAAATTGACATGAATATCTTGTAATCATAATTCAACAGTGATATGGGTCTATATGAGGCCTATAGATTTGATGTTTTATCCTCTTTTAGAATCAGAGTAATTAAAACAGCATTTCCAAGAGGGTGGAATTATTGCATTCCACAATGATAACATCTATTCCTGGTGCTTTGTTAGTCTTGCCTTTTTTAATTTTATCAATAACTTCCCTATAGGATATAGGCTTTTGTAAGTCTGATTTTAATTCTTCTGGTATCTTTTTAATATTAGTAAAATTAATACTGTGTTTAGTTGGTCAACATGAGAGTTCTCTTTTTTAAGGTACTCCATGTAGGGATATCTGAATGCATCAAGAACATCTCCTATATCAGATACTTTTTTCCCTTTCATTTCATGACAAATGTTAATATTATTGGATTTGGCTTGTATTTTGATTCTTGTGGATAAGTTATGTAGATATTTGGGAGAGGTGGTTAAGTAGTTTACTTTTAATTTCTCTATTGCTAGTTGTATGTGCTAATATTTCATTATATTTATTTAACTCCTCTATTTTCTTTATGATTTGTGGGGAATCTTGATTTTTTTCATTTTTAATTGACATGAGTTTGGATTGTGCATCTAATAATTCTTTATCCCATTCTTTTGTTTTATTTTTGTACCAAGTAAGAGTTTTACCAGATATATAGGTTTTTAATGAGTCCCATATCATTATTTTATTGATTTCTGTTGTATAATTAGTATCTAGAAAAAAATGTAATTCTGGTAACAGCCATGGTTTAAATTCTTTAATTTTTGTTATATACGATGGAATTCTGGATGATAAGATTAAAGGTTTGAAGTCACTTTGGATTTTTAAAATCAAAGAATCATGGTCTGAAAAGGGGCATGGAGTAATTGAGAAGTTAGTGATTTTTAAATGCAGGTCTTGGACAATTAATATTTTGTCTATTCTAGTTTGAGTGCCGTATCTTTGGTCTCGATGGGAAAACAATAGAGATTTATCATCTTTCAAATTAAATGTGTCTAGTAAATGAAATGAATCAAGCCATTTTTTTAAAGATTTGGAAATGGAAAGTCCTAAGGGGCCTCTTATTAGTGGTTTCAGATGAATCTGAAATGCAGTTGAAATCTCCTCCTATTATTAGATTACCCTTATGAAGTGTTTTTTGATTGTTGCTACTCCGATACCAGAGAACCAGTATAGGTTTACCAATGTCCATATTCTGATTTTAAATTTAACTGCTACCATAGCCATAAGACCTTCTTTGTCTTCATATTTAAAGATGTTTTTTGGCATTATAATATTCTTTTTCCATAAGATTGTTACACCTTTAGTCTTTGTCTTGTGGGTAGACTGAACTAAAATGAAATAATTCTTAGGATTCCATGAATAACTATCATTTGTTTTGAAATGTGTCTCTTGAAGAAAATCTAATTTGTTTAATTTTAAGTATTTCAACAAATCAGATCTTTTAGTTGGGTTATTTAAACCATTGGCATTCAAGGCTAATAAGGTTAAATCCATATCAGTTTGTCAAAAGGATGAGCCTCTTTTTCTTTTTTGGCTATTCAACATATTCCTCTGATAACAGCAAAAATATATATATTTTTTATGTATAAGTATTTAAGAGAATTTGTCAGATTTTTCTCTATCATAAATATCAATAAAACATTGTTTTGGTCAGGCTTAAAAAGAAAAGGAGATTTTTTTTTAGATAATGTCAAGATAAACAAATGATGTAACTGAATTCCACTCTAAACATGGAATGAAAATCATTCCTAATCTAACAGATAAAAATGAGTCTATAATATTATCACTCGTACTTTTAACAGACATAAAAGCTCTTTGAGCTCTATAAGCTAAACTAATATATGGAGAATAGTTTGTAAAGAGAATATAAGAACTGAAAATATGTTTCTTTTCCTTTTTATAATTTTTTTAAAAATGTGACAGTTTGATAACACTATAATGTCCTACCCTACTCTTCATGAATATGATAGTAGCATTACTTTTAACTGTAACTATTTAACAATTAAAACATATATGATGTAAACAAACAATGTTTATCATATTTCTTAAAATATTCTCCTTAACAGAAATGATTGTGTTACTTCTGATGCAGCATTAATGGTATTAGTCATGCGAAAATGTGTGTTTAATCTAAAATATTGCCATAGAGAACAAAATTGTTCAGACAGGTAGCTTGAATAAATCAATCTACACAAATACCATGAGTTATTATATACTCTACCAATTACATTAGAGTAATAACACAAACATGTTTCTTTAACCAACTTTGTTGTTAAACTTGCCCATAAACACTATAGATAGCCATGAACTAAAAGCTGTTTGCAACCATACCTGCTGATAAAAGTACACCATGTACAAAAAGCACGTGCACCCTCTTATACACATTCCTTTAAATACATAAAAATAGATCTCTTGTAAATACTGAGTTCTTTGAAAAGGATACCAAACTTGTTCTTGTGACATTTTGGCAGTATGATCTATGATGTACTATTCCACATTAGTCTTGACGATCCACAGTTAAATATATGTTACCTTAGGTTACTGACTTCCTACTGTCACTCAATTCCCACTGTTGATTAGCATTTTATTGTTCAAAGTTAAACAGTGTATGCTCTTTTAATATTTTGCCCACACAGACAGAAAGAATGACTCATAGCAGGATGAAAAAAGACTGTAACTTACAGAAAAACTGAGACAAAGACTGCCTGCTAATGATAAATCATTTCCCAAGTCCAGTCAAAACAACTGCTCTCATTCAATTAATTATGTCAGCATGTTGGGCATTATAGTGCAATTCTCTTATGTAAGACAAGAAGTTATTAACTATGCAGGCAGATCTTGGTATACAGTTCAATAAAAAACAAGTAAGCTCCTTCATGCAGCTAATTCAATGTTTGCAAGAGCGTACCAAAGCTTCGCGGAGCCATTTGGTGGTGACATCAGTGTTTCTTGTTGTCATAGGAACCTAGCTGAAGTGAAAATACAGCTCGGGATATGAGTGAACCAGAGTTAAGCGCTCGTGAGTCTTAATTATTGTAAAGCTTCACTTCTCCCTCCCAGCTGTGCGAACTTTCCCTCCCTTTTTTCCCCCATTCAAATAAATAGGCAGTTAAACAAGTTGAAGTAGTCTGACATCCGGACAAAGTACAGTTGTGTACACTTACCATAAATGTAGATGTTTGAGTATATTCACTGTAGCAGTCATTACATTTGCGTAATATGCTGGCAGGTTGCCCTCAGTCGGCCTGATTAACAAAGTCTGCGTCAGTTGCTGTCCTTTCTTCCATGACGTCGGGTCGTCAGGGGTATAAAACATGCAGCCGAGGCCACCCAATGGGGAGCAAAATATATATAAGTAATTAAAAACACAAAAATAGACCTCCAAACAAAAGCAAATACACCAAAAAGGCATTTAAGCATAGTAAAAGAAAGTAGAGGTATAGTAAGAGAAAAACAGGGGGCTGGAGGGAGGGTAACCAGGACTGCAACAGTGAATACACTCAAACATCTACATTTATGGTAAGTGTACACAAATGTACTATGTTCTTCGTGTTTCACTGTTGCAGTCATTACATTTGGGTAGATTCCCAAAGCTATGGTTGGGAGGATGGATTTATACGGCATTAGGACCAGCTATAAGGCCCTGCAAAACAGCAGTGGCAAAGCCAACTCTGGATCTAGAGAAAATTGGTAAGTGATAATGCTTGGTGAAAGTATGAAATGAACTCCAGGTAGAAGCTTCTAGAATATCCCTGGTAGGAACACCTTTGAGAAAGGCTGTAGAAGTAGAAGCAGCCCTGGTGGAATGAGATCTGATCCCCTGGGGGATAGGTTTTCCATGGTGCTTATAGCAGAAATGAATACACTGGCTTAACCATTTAGAAATGGTTTGTTTTGAAATAGTCTTCCCCTCTGCCCCTGCAGCAAACGCTACCAGCAGTTGTTCAGATTTTCTTCGAGATTTAATCCTGTCCAAGTAGAATCTAAGTTGTCTGTGTACATCCAATGAATGCAGAATCTGCTCCCCCTAGTTTTGTGGATTGGGAAAGAAAGTTGGCAAATGAATGGACTGAGGAGCCACACTGGATACCACCCTTTGGCATGAAGGATGGATTGGTCCTGAGTGACACCCTGTCGGCATGAAAGATGATGAAAGGCTCCACTGTCATAAGGGCCTGTAAATCAGATATTCTTCTAGCTGAAGTCATTCTAAAAGGAAGGCTGTTTTCCAGGAAAAAAAATTAAGTCTGCAGTAGCAGCTGGCTCAAAAGGAGGAAGAGTTTGTTTCTCCAATAGGTCACAGGCTGGGGTTGGAGCTCTCCTGGGTGGTCTCAAGTTTTTGGCCCCTCTGAGATACTGCTTTAGCAGAGGATGAGAGAAGGGGGGGGGTTCTGTGTTGTAATGAGCTGAAATGGCTGAGGCATGGATTTTTATGGAGGAAAAAGACATGCCCTTGTGAAGCATCTCAGTTAAGTATTGCAAAATCTGAGGTAAAATGGGCATTGCTGTGCTCATCCCTTGAGACTGACTCCAGGCACAGAATCTTTTCTATTTGTCAGCATAAGATTTTCTAGTACTAGGTCTTCTTGCCTCCAAAATGACATCCATCACAGGTTTGCTGAGGGATGCTAATGGGGGGATTTAAATGATTAGCCAAGCTGCAAGATTCAATGTTTGGAGCTGAGGGTGCAGAATTTGGTTCTCCTACTGAGACAGTAAGGAAGGTGTCTGAGGTAGGTGCCATGGAGAAATCTGTGACACTGCGCAGGAGTGGGTACAAATCTTCAGCCATTTTGATCAGGGGGTAGTGTGAATGGTAGTCCCTTGTTTTGGTGGCAGGCCTCCGCCCACCAAAGAAACTCGTAGGCAAGGTATGATAGGAATCATTGCTTCTAGATCCGGAGAATGTTGACACCATAGGCTTTTTAGATACCACTGTAGTTTCCTCATATGCAGTCTTGCATATGGAATTAGAAGAATGAACTCCAAGGCTTGTTTCCATTCGTGTGGGTCCATGAGATTTCTGCTTAGTTCGTCTACTAGGATATTCAACTTTCCTGGCAGGAATTGAGCTTGTAGTTGTACTTGGTAGCTCAAGGCCGTGTTCCACAATGTCATGGCTAGTCTGCAGAGGGGGTAGGAATGTGTACCCCCTGCCTGTTTATGTACCACATAACAGTGGTGTTGTCCATCTTTACCATTAGTTGTCCTGGATGAAGGTAGCCCTTGAAGGCTGTCAGTGCATTCTGTACAGCTAGCATTTCTTTTTGACTGATATAAAGGTGCATTTGATTTGGGCTCCATTTGCCCTGAATGCACTTCCCTGCCAGATGAGCCCCCATGCATAGTCTGACATGTCTGTAGTTAGAGTTTGGGCGGCAGGGGGTAGTGTGAATGGCAGTCCCTTGTTTTGGCGGCAGGTCTCTGCCCACCATAGGAACTCTAGGCACAGGCAAGGTATGACAGGAATCATTGTTTCCAGGCTGTGACTATGCTGACTCCATAAACTTTTCAAGTACCACTGAAGTTTCCTCATATGTAGTCTTGCATATGGAATTAGAAGAATGCAGGAGGCCATGAACCCCAAGGCTTGCAGTATTTGTCTTGCAGATAGCAGGGTTTTTGTGGCCACCCGTTTGAAGTAAGTCGCCAAATGAATTTGCTTTTCTGGCATAAGGAAAGCCATCTGGGCAGTTGTAGTCAAGCTTGCACCCAGGAATGTCATTTTTTGAGTGGGTACCAGTTGTGATTTCTTTTCGTTTATGGTGTACTCTAGACAAGTTAGAACTCTTTTTACAAAGACAGATGTTTTAGAAGAATGGCCTGGTTTTCTGCCTGAATTAGACAATCGTCCAGGTATGGATATAGTTGAATATTTCTTTGCCTGCAAAATGCAATTACTGGAGACGGCACTTTGTGAATACCCTGGGTGCAGCAGACAAGCCAAAGGGCAGTGCAGAGAACTGATAATGCAAGTAGCCTGCTTTGAAGTGTAGGTATCTTCTGCAAGATTCCTTGATTGGGATATGCAGGTAAGCCTCTTTTAAATCTAGAGTTGTCAACCAGGCATCCTTGCCTAGCATAGGAAGCAACTGGTGAAGAGTCAGCATCTTGAATTTTGGAATGTCCAGAAAGGTGTTTAGAGTAGACAGGCCCAGAATTAGATGCCATGATTTGTCTTTTCTGGGTACCAGGAAAAGTCTGGAATAGAAACCTTGTCCCTTTTCCTCTTCTGGTACTAGTTAAATAGCCCCCATGTTTAGGAGGGAAAGTACTTGTTTCTGAGCCTCTGCCCACTGATTTGGGGGCAGGTCGGGCCACCCGTTTGGAGTTGGCAAACGTGTGGAAATTAAATCTGTATCCCTGGGACACTATATTTAAAACCCATTTGTCCTGGGTTATAAGTTGCCAGTTTTTTGCATGAAGAGCCATTTTTCCCCCCAACGGGGTGGCTGAGAGGCAAGTGCTTGGTAATCTGAAAGGAAAGTCATTGAGACTGTTTAATAAGGTGGTGTCTTCTTACTTCCAGATTTGGAAGTGGAAGCACCCCATTGCTTAGTTCTGAAAGTCCCTTGGGACTGAAACCTGGTGCTTTTGGAGTGCCTGGGTTTGGCTTGAGTGGCTCTGGAAGGAGCTGGAAAGGACCAGTTCTTAGTAGGCCAGTGCCTACTAAATCTTGGAGGTTGAACTTGTAAGAAATCTTTCACAGTTTGCATAGATTTAGCTTCATCTTCCACCTTTTTTAGAACTTATTCAGCCTTATTGCCAAACAGATGGTCCTGCTGCAAAGGAGCATCCAACAGTTTTGCTTTAACATGATCAGGCAGAGATTGCTCCTTAAGCCAAGCATGCCTTCTAAGCACAAACACAGTAACAGCAGCCCTGCAAGAGGCCTCCAAAGAATCAAAACCACATTGCAAAGTATGTTTTCCAACTTGTTCAGCTGAATGCAATAAATCCTGTAAAATCTTTATTTTCCACAGTCAGAAATCAACATAATTTTCTGTTTAAGCAGCCCCATGATATGCTGTTGATATTTTAGCATATGGAATTGACAGTTTAAAGCCCTGATTGCCAAGGTTGCAGAAGTATAAACATTTTTTCCCCCATCTATCCAGCGCCCTGGAGTCTCTATCAGAAGGGGTAGGATTTTTAACAGTAGAAGCCTTAATGCCCTTGGGCCCCTAAGAAATGGTTTCAGGGTCCACAACAGGGTTTTTGAAAAGGAATTTTTGGGACTGTAGTATCTGTCTGGTTTACTAGGGGCCAGAGGCAGGGAATCAGGGGCCATGCTGTATTCCGAAAACACATCAACAATGTCTAGTACAGGAGGTATAGCCAAAGGCCAATGCTGAGGAAGAAGAAGGAAATCCCTAAGCCTCTTTTTGGATTCAGAAAAAAACTTGACTTTCCCAGTGGAAATGCGCCCTTAAGGTATGTAAAGTTTCTCCAAAAGAAAAATCCTCAGGGGGAGAAGAAGAGGGAATGGAATCCTCTGCATCAGAGTCCTCATAAGTAGGTATGGACAAATCCAGGTCATTAGAAGCATCAGAAAAAACAGAATCCTGATCAGAAGATTCATAATTAACTTCAGTCCTAGGTCTCTTAGAAGGGGGGGGGGGTTAGCTACCCCTGATTAGAGTTATTAGATCTTCAGCCATTCTTATCATTTGTTTTTTAGGCATAGAGGCCTGAGCATGTGGCCTGGGCATCATTTTTTAGACATGGATCGAGATTTAGGCCTAAGTAAAGAAGGAGGCGTCGGTTTAATATGCAAGTCCGTAGGCCTGAATAAACCCTCAGAAGCTGGTGCCTGCACAGAGGCTCTGGACCCATCTAAGGTAGAGACATCCACGGGTTCCTTAGTTCAAGCATCTCACGGCATACCGGACTCCGAATGGGTCTCAGTAGAGGCCTGCAAATCAGAAGTAGCTGGTAACAGGGGCTGTGAAAGCACCTCACTGAGTACCGGAGAACTGGCGACTGGCTTTGGAGAAGCGTCGTCGGCAGTTTTGGACCTCGGCGGCCTGTCTCTGTCTTTATCTTTGCGTTTTTTTGGAATTCCGGTAGTTGGATGGCTAACCGATGTGATAATTAAACAGAGAACTGAAATATTTACAGGCGAAAATATACTGAAGACGGATAGTGCGCTGATTAAATAAAGCACAAAACCGACAGCAAGTTACGTCGTGGTCAGGGCCTAGGCAAGGAATACAGTAAGAATGAAAATCTTTATGAGGTATCTGCCTTCCACAAGTAATGCAATTATTAACTTTTACTGACAAGGAGCAAGAAAAAGTTTCCCCAATGGGGTACTTAGCTTTAGTTGAAGACTTCGGTTCTGAAACCCGAAAACAAAAATTTCAGGAGTCGGCCGACCGGCACTTGTGAACTGCTTCTGCTTCGGGCTGCATGTTTTATACCCCTGATGACCTGACGTTATGGAAGAAGGGACAGCAACCGACGCAGGACCCAGGGCTTTGTTAATCAGGCCGACTGAGGGCTACCTGCAAGCAGATAACCCAAATGTAATGACTGCAACAGTGAAATACGAAGAACATCATAAGAATTAATTCACTAATAAAGTGAATTAGGTTATGCTGAACATACCTGTACCTTTGTAGTAACCATTAGACTCCTCAATTATCCACAGTTTAAATATCAAAGCTTGTAGTTTGATTACTTAACTTTTTGTTTTAAGCATAAATGAGAGATTACATTTTCATTTTGATTAGTTC
Source organism: Protopterus annectens (assembly GCF_019279795.1). Lineage (NCBI taxonomy): Eukaryota > Metazoa > Chordata > Ceratodontiformes > Protopteridae > Protopterus > Protopterus annectens. The sequence goes on along the minus strand of NC_056748.1, from coordinate 878,257,970 downwards.
TGATGATAGTTCAAGTCACAGTTAGAAGATTTTTTTTTTTTTTTAAAGTAAACAAGAAATTATTTATTTATTTATTTATTTTTTTACAACAGATGTTTTGGGCTCAGTCCTTTGCTTTTTTTCTTGACATCAGTCCAAGCACTTGCTTCTTTTATTCTTTTAAGAGATGGGGATATCCATTCCATATCTTCTGGTATAGAAATCACATTATTATTTTTGATAAATGATGAAGCTTCTTCTAGTTCTTCTGGTAGTCTTCTGCGTTAAGGTGGAGGTGGAATTACATCAAGGATCAGCTCTGAGCCCTTTCATATTTGCAATGGTGATGGACAGGTTGACAGACAAGATCAGACAGGAGTCCCCGTGGACTATGATGCTTGCAGATAACACTGTGATCTGTAGTGAGAGTAAGGAACAACAGGTGGAGGAGACCATGGAGAGGTGGAGATATGCTCTAGAGAGAAGAGGAATGAAGGTCAGCAGGACTAAGACAGAATATATGTGTGTGAATGAGAGGAAGGATAGAGGAATGGTGAGGATGCAGGGGGTAGAGGTGGCGAAGGTGGATGAGTTTAAATACTTGGGCTCAACAGTTCAGAGTAATGGTGAGTGTGGAAGAGAGGTGAAGAAGAGAGTACAGGCAGGATGGAGTGGGTGGAGAAGAGTGTCAGGAGTGATTTATGACAGACAAGTACCAGTAAGAGTGAAAGGGAAGGGCTACAAGAGGGTAGTGAGACCAGCTATGTTATATGGGTTGGAGACAGTGTCACTGACAAAAAGGCAGGAGTCAGAGCTGGACGTGGCAGAGTTAAAGATGTTAAGATTTGCACTGGGTGTGACGAGGGTGGACAGGATTAGGAATAAGTATATTAGAGGGTCAGCCCAGATTGGAAGGTTTGGAGACAAATCCAGAGAGGCAAGATTACATTGGTTTGGACATGTGCTGAGGAGGGATGCAGAGTATATTGTGAAAAAGATGCTAAGGATGAAGCTGCCAGGTAACAGGAAAAGAGGAAGACCTAAGATAAGGTTTATGGATGTGGTGAGAGAGGACTTGCAGTTGGTTGGTGTGACAGAGCAAGATGCAGAGGTCAAGAAGAAATAGAAACAGATGATCCGCTGAGCAGCCGAAAGAAGATGATGATGAAGCTTCTTCTAGACCATTAAAAGTTCTTATCTCATTGGCATATAGAATTTATATCTTAGCTGGAAAGGCAAGTTGAGCTTTGATATATTTTTGCTTTAGTAGTTTTATCATTGGCCATACTCTTTTTCTTTGTTCAATTACTTTGATGTAGTAATCATTATCAAATCTTATCAAGTTCTGGTTATGTTTTAAAGGTGCTTTCCTCCAGGCTGATCTTAAAATTAATTCTTTGTCCAAATATGAGAGAAATTTTATAATGATTGATCTGGGAGGGGTATTTGCTGATGAGGATGCAGGATTCCTCAGAGCTCTGCGGACTCTCTCGATACCAAAGGAAAAACCTTATTTTAAGTCTAGGAAATCCGTAAAGCCAAGTAGTTAAAATGAAATTATATCCTTATCTTCTGTGTTTTCTGGTAATCCAAAAATTCTAATATTGTTTCTCCTCTCTCTATTTTCTAAGTCGTCTATTTTGTTTAGCAGCCAAGTATTTTGTTTCAGAAGACATTCTTTTTGTGTTTCTTCTTCTTTGAGTCTCAGTTCAATGTCACTCAGAGGTTTCAATATTTACTATTTTTGATTGATGTTGTTGCAACAATTCTTTAAAAGTATCAGTCTGTTTCTGGCAGTTTGTTTTAAGATTCTATAAGTTTTCTTTAAAGTCATCCATCTTCAAGGATAGCTCCTGCAGAGTGGTTGTCATTTGGATTTCCTTTCTTAATGCTGCATCAGAATGCGAGTTCCTTGAGTTGCTCACTTTCAGAGACTGAGATTTTCTCCAAGTTCTTCTGACAGGAAAATGTTGATGAAAGTTTACCAAAATTACTATTTATATAGTTTAACTGTTTATCTATACATTTTTTATTTCTCTAACAAAAAAAAAAAAAAAATAATAATTTTCCTGTTTAATTTGACTGATTTATGGAACTCAAAGTTATGCTGCTTTCAGTGTGCCATTCAGGCTCCGCCTCTCAGTGCTTGAAGTTCTGATATTCTTCGGGCTGAGGTAATGGCCACTACAAAAATTGTTTTCCAGGTCAGGAATTTAAGATCACATTTAGCTGCTGGCTCAAAGGGGGAATGAAATAAGGCCTGTAAAACTAAGTTTAAGTCCCATGGTGGAATAGGGTCTTTATAAGGTGGTCTCAACAAAAGAGTGCCTCTTAACAAGGCCTTACAAATCTTTGATGAAACAAGGGAAGAATTATCAAATCCGATATGGAAGTTACAGATTGCTGCCAACTGAACCTTAATAGTCATGGAACTACCTTCATTCATTGAAAACTGCTGCTAAAAATTCAAGGCCACTTTGTACAGGGGCTGCAAAAGGGTCAATATGTCTGATGACAACAACAAATGACAACTGACAATGACAATAACAAATCTCTTCCATTTACTTCTGTAACGTTTTCTGGTAGAAGCTTTATGTGATGACAAAAGAATATGATGGACAGATAATGACAGCATAGGTTGTCTGGCTACTAACAGAATTGGAGAAACCATATTGTTTGATTAAGGTTTGAAATATCATGATGAATCATGCCTGTTAGGTGAGACAGGAGGTCTGGAATCGGATCCAGAATTCAAGGAGGATAAAATAGATGAGGCCAAAGTAAGGGGAACTAAATCTGTTTAGGCCAGTATGTTGCAATGAGGATGACTTTTTCTCATCAACCTGGCAGCTTTCTGCAGAAATGTAGGGATCAATGGAACATAGAGGAGACCAGGGAGGCCAAAGAGTGCATCCCTCGGTGACTCCCCCGGAGGGGGAATCATGTCAAAGAAGCTACTGCACTTGTTTAGGGGAGAAGCAAAAAGACTGCAGTAAGGCTGACCCCACTGATAGAAAATCATTTCCGCCACTTTTATGTTGAGAGACTACTTGTGAGGTAATAGAATAGACTTGCTCAAGTTGTCTGCTATCACGATGGACTTTCCCGGAATGTGCTTCGCTCGCTATTAGATAGCGGTTGGATGAGACTGCCCATTGCTACACACTGAGTGCTTCTTGACACAAGGGGTAAGACTGAGTTCCCTCTTGTTTGTTGATGTACCATACTACTGACTTTGTCAGTCAGAACTGCAATTGTACCGTACCTAAAGGGAGAACATTCTGAAAAGCCTGCACCTCTAAGAGCACTTGCTCTCATCTTGAGAGCATTGTTAGGCAAATTGGCCTCTTCAGGGGACCATGTGCCTTGGACTGTTTTCTCCAGGAAGTGCTGCCCCCCCACCCAATCTGGGATGCATCCGTGGACACTATAGCCTTGGGTTGAGGGAGAATGAAAGGACGGCCATGTAGGACCTGATCGGATCAAATCTACCACCAGAAGCATCTTTTGCATGCTTCAGTGATCCTCACTTCAACTGACATTTGTTGATAATGAATTGACCATTGTGTTGCTAGCATACACTGAAGAATTCTCATGTGAAATCTTGTCAGGACGGCTAAAATTATAGCAATTAACATTGACCCCAAGGTGTGAAGAATTGACTGGGCTGAATTTTTTGTACGTGAAAAATTTTCTTTTTCTGAAATCTTATTGTTTGTACTCTTGCAAGAGGGAGCAAAGCTGTTACTGATACCATATTGAAAACTGTCCCTGTAAACTCCAGTGTCTGAGAGGGTTCTAACTGGGATTTGTTGCAGTTTATTGTGATTCCTTGAAGGAAGCAAGTTTGGAGTACCTGATCTCTTGCTCTTATGAGTAGATGTCTGATCAGGGCAGTGATGAACCAGTTGTCTAAATATGGAAACACCCGGAATCCCTGCAGTGTCAAGTGAGCTGCTACAACTGTCATGTAGTTCGTGAACACCCTGGGGGCTGTGGTGAGACCAAAGGGTAGGGCCCTGAACTGGTAATGACTGGCTCCCGGACAGAAGCGTAACTTCTTGGATGGTCTGTTCATTTTTATGTGATTGTGCACATCCAGTCATCTTTGCTCAAAAAGGGTAAAATGGACTGAACCATGACCATCCAAAACTGTGTGTGTTGAACCGATTTGTTCAAGTTGCCGAGATCCAATTGGTCTCCATTCCCATTTTCTTTGGCACTAAAATGAACCTTGAGTAAGTTCTGAATTCTATCTGGTCTGGACAGACCTCTTGGATGACTCTCTTTTTCTAGCAGCTTTTGGATTTCTAGTGCTACTGCTTTCCTCTGGTTGGGTGGAATATCAGAAAATTTTCTTGAGGATGGAGGAGGAAGGGAAAAGGGAATTATATAACCTCTGGGAATGATCCTCTGCACCCAGGTGTCTTTTGTGATACTGACTCAGGCTCTCTGGTGCAGGGATACATGACCACAGAATGCCTCCACAAGGTCCATCAGAGAAGGAATCCCTAGACCCTTGGTTTTATGGGCCACCTTTGCTGTGTGGGCAGCATCTCCCATTTATGTTTCCCCCCTCTGCCTCTGGGGGAACTGTCTCCACGTGGATGTTGGAAAGCCCTATGATTTCTTGAATCACATTTTTCATCCTCCTCATTGGTTCCTAGAAAAGGTCCCTTGATAGGCTGAAACATGTACTACCACAGCAGAGAAGGTCTCTCCATCTTTTTCGCGCCTTGAGTGTGTGTCCTTCACTTTGGGGCCGAATACAAAAGTTCCATCAAAGGAGGCATTGACAAACGAGGGCTTGATGGGCTCTGGAATATCATACAAGTGCATCCAGACATGCCTCCTAATAGAGATACCTGAACCTGCTGCCCTTGAGGTACCCTCAGCTGTGTGAGAGATGAGCCTCATAGACAAACAAAAAATGGACTGTAGAGTCGCCAAATGTGACCCCACAGAAGCCTTAGTCTTAGCAGTAGTGGTCCCTGAAAGAAAGTTTGACAGTTCCTTAATCAAATCTCTTTGCAACGTAGTAAAATGGGCCAAATAGTTAACGTATGAAATAGATCAGTAACCTAAGAGTGAAGGTCACTGAAGCATAGACACGCTTCCCAAACCTGTCCAAAGCCCTCAACTCCCTGTTACAGGGATGGACAATGGAACTTTGTTCTGCAAGTTCTTTCTTAGTGGCTATCGCCATGACCATAGCATCCACAGGTACTCCCTTACTCTAAAATTCCCTTCCTGCTGTTGACGCCAGAATCCAATCCGGTCTCTTAGGGATAGGTTCAACTGAGTCAGGTTCCCTCCATGCCATCTTTGAGATCAAATCAATGAGCTCATCAGTGGGAAGAGTTACCCAGGAGGTAGATGGGCCAGATACAAACACCTCCAGGAATACAAATTCCTCAGAAGGATTTTGTGAGGACCAACCACCTCTTTGTTTCAGGATTTCTAGAATGTCTCCAAATAAGATGTCATCAGGTGATGATCTTGGGGATCCTTCCCCTTTGTCAAAATCAATATCCTTTGTAATAGAGTCTTGTGAGGAATCAAAGTGCCTTCTTTTGAACTTTCTCTTCCGAGGTACTTCTTCGGTGGGATGATCCAGAGACATATCAGAAGAGATGGTGACACCCTACTGGGTAACCTGAACTATTTAGACTGGCTGTCGCTGTGGAATCAAATGTCGAGGCTCAAGGCACAAAGACACAGGAGATCCTGAGGGGGGAGAAACTGTCCACCCTGCTGAAACAGAGAAAACCCTCTCCACCACCTCAAAAGCAGAATGCCCAAGGGAGAAAAAGCTGACAGAGCTGAGAAGACATGCTTCTGCCCCATCAGCTGCCTCTGCACTGAAAGCATTCCACCAGAGGCGGAGGTCACAGCCAAGCCATCCAATGCTGAGGTGAGGCTCCAAGAGGCAGCTGCAGCTCTGACAACTTTGGAGTTGCTGTCACCGCCTCAGATCCAGCAGGGACACTACGGCTCAGAGAGCCATCTGGATCTGAGCTTGTCAGAGCAAGAGTGCTCGGAGAAGACGGATTGACACAGACACTTTTGACAGACTCAGATCCAGGGACTCTGAAATGAAAAGTCGGATTGGAGAAAGACCTGATAGTGGAGGGATAATGAGAGCTAAGCTTCCTGACCCAAAGGGGTAGGAGCTGGAGGAACACCCGTCTGAATCTGTGCTAACAGGAATCGCTTCATCATCTATTCACATCAGTTTTGGGTAGACTCCTGGAGGAAGAAAGAGAGGAGGCTAATGAAGGAGAGTTTGGGTGCTGCTTCTCCAAGAAAAGAGATGGTAACCTTGATGGCACCAGGTCAATGGAAGGGGGAGTAGCAGTTCTGAAGAAGAGGTGTCGGATCCGACAAAGTTTTCTGCGAAGTCAGCAGGTAGTACAGTTGTGTACACTTACCATAAATGTAGATGTTCGAGGGCATTCACTGTTGCAGTCCTAACAAATGGGTTATCCGGCTTCCAGTAGCCCTGGATCGGCCAGAATACCAAAGGTAAGTAAAAATGACATCAGCTGCCATCGGCTGTAAATGACGTCAGGGCGTCCGATACAAAAGGAGGCAGCCAACATCACTACCTCAGTCTTTCTTGCCCTAACAGTCAGAAGCCACCAGAAATGAGGTTAAATCAAATGCAAATTTGGCAAATGATATCCAATTCAGCCTGTACCTCAGGAAAAGAGAATAGGAGAGGACCCAAAAGGGGGGAAGGAGGAAGAGAAACCAGAATTGCAACAGTGAATATGCGCGAACATCTACATTTATGGTAAGTGTACACAACTGTACTATGTTCATCGTGTTTCACTGTTGCGGTGCTAACAAATGGGATGATTACCAAAGCCCAGTCCAAAGGGAGGAGGAACTAACAGAATCAAGGGTTGGAGATAATGCCCTGCAACACAGCAGTGGTAAACCCTGCCCTAGCTCTGGAAAACAGAGGCAAATTATAATGTTTTGTGAAAGTGTGACCAGAAGACCATATGGCAGCCTCCAAAATATCTTTAGTAGGGACACCCCTTAAAAAGGCTGCAGAAGTGGAAGCTGCTCTAGTTGAGTGGCTCCTAACTCCTTGAGGAGGAACCTTGCCATGAAAGGAATAACAAAAAGTGATACAATGTGCAATCCACTTGGAAATGGTTTGCTTAGAAATAGCCTTGCCCTGAGCTCCAGGTGCAAAACTGACCAATAACTGTGCTGATTTCCGAAGGTCTTTTGTCCTGTCCAGGTAAAACCTGAGCTGTCTGTGCACATCAAGAGAATGTAGGATCCTTTCACCTTTATTTCGAGGATTAGGAAAGAAGGTAGGAAGGTGTATGGACTGATTAAGAGTCAAGCTAGAAACCACCTTAGGCATAAAAGAGGGATTGGTTCTCAGAGAGACCCTGTCTGTATGGACAATAATAAAAGGCTCCACAGCCATCAAAGCCTGCAGCTCAGAAACCCTCCTTGCTGAAGTTATAGCCAAGAGGAAGGCAGTCTTCCAAGAGAGAAACTTTAAATGTGCAGTGGCAGCTGGCTCAAAAGGAGGAAGAGTGAGTTTCTCTAAAACTAAATTAAGATCCCAGGCTAGAGTAGGTGCCCTTCTGTGAGGTTTTAAGTTGCCAAATGAAGGGACTGAAGATGAGGACGCAGAATGATTCCCCCTTCCTGAACCAAAAGATCTGGCTTCAGAGGAAGATGCCAAGGAAGAAATTGGGAGACTGCGAAGCAGTGGATGCCAATGCTGTCTAGGCCAGTCCAGAGCTATGAGAATAATCATTGGTCGTTCGTCACTGATCTTCAATAATACTCTTGGTAGAAGAGGAAGAGGAGAGATGGAGTAAACTGATAGCAACATCGAAGGGAAGGACAAAGCATCCACTCTCCAGGATCTGCTATGATGCTGTCTCGTGCAAAAGAGAGGGAGAAGATGGCTGTCTGGGGAGGAGAAAAGATCCACCTGAGGTGTGCCCCAATGTTGAATGATGCTGTAAAAAACTGCTCTGTTCAGCTGCCACTCGTGAGGATCCAGGGTTCACCTGCTCAACTGGTCTGCCAAAACATTGAGCATTCCTGGAAGAAACTGAGCTAGGACATGCAGGTCCAGGGATGCTGTCATGGACAAAAGATTCATGCTTTGTCTGCACAGAGGATAAGAGTGAGTCCCTCCCTGCTTGTTGATGTACCACATGACTGTGGTGTTGTCTGTTTTGACAAGCAGGGTCCCTGGAGAAAGGAGATGCTTGAAAGCTAGTAAGGCCTGTTGAACTGCAATCAACTCTTTTAGATTTATGTGCAGGTGCATCTGCTGGGCGTTCCACCGTCCATGTATGCATCTGCCATCCAGGTGTGCTCCCCAGGCATAGTCTGATGCGTGTGTAAAAAGAACTTGAGTGGCAGGAGGTGTCCGAAAGGGCATGCCTTTGTTTTGTAGACAGGCTGTTGCCCACCATAGAAACTCTGCAGAGATGGAAGCAGAGGGATCATCATATCCAGGTCCTGTGTGTGTTGACACCAAATGTTCTTGAGGTACCATTGCAATTTCCTCATATGCAGTCTTGCATATGGAATCATGAGAATACAAGATACCATGAATCCCAGAGCTTGCAGGGAGCTGGGACAGGTTTGCCAAGTCCTTGAAGTAAACTGAGAGAGTTGTCTGCTTCTCCTAGGTGAGATATATCTGGGTGGCTGTGTTCAGACTCACTCCCAGGAATGTTATCTCCTTGGATGGTCCCATTTTTGATTTCTCCTCATTGAGAGTGTAACCCAGGGAAGAGAGAAGTGTCTTTACAAACTCCAGATCCTTTAGTAGCTGTTCCTGAGAACTTGCTTGAATCAGACAGTCGTCCAAGTGTGGGTAAATCTGAATTTTCTACTGCCTGCAAAAGCAATTATCCTCTGGAGGAGAGGCTGAAGGGATGGACTCCTCTGCATCTGAATCCTCAAAGGGAGAAAAAGCCTGAGAAAAATTCCTCTTCCTCAGCAGACATGCTGGAAGAATCAAATCCTGAACAGGACATCAGGAGAAACATCCCTACTCCTTTTAGGAGGATGAGGCTGAGAACCCCTAATAAGAATTAACAAATCATTAGCCATTTTAACCATTTGGGATTGAGGGGAACTCAAAGAAACTGGAGCCTGCCTTTTCACAGGCTTACGAATGGGAGGTTTACCTGCAAGTCTGAAGGACTTGGGAGGCCTGGCAACTGCCGAAGGAACAGCAGGAGTTAAAGGAAGAAGTTTGCTGTCAGAGTGCAAAATTAAGGCCTCGGACCCCGGAGTCAGCTTAGCGGTACCGGCTCCAGTAGAAGAGGCAACCGGTGACAGGTCAGAAGACAAAATGGAGGACGAAGGCCTAAGGGACTCTGACTCAGTCAAGGCCTGTGGTTGTACATCTGCGGACTGCAGGGATTGCGAAAGTGTCTCACTGGCTCCCTCCTGACGACCAACTTAACCTCATCAGAGGACATAGACTTCTGAGGCCTGTCACGGTCCTTGTCCTTACGCTTTTTTGGAATATCCAAATCCTGAAGACCAGCGGACGCCATCCCAACAAACTTAGGCCAAACTCCAAAATGCCTAGCCAAAATCTTAGCCCGATGACGGATAGTACACGGATTAAAGGAGGCACAAAGACTACAGTTGGGAACGTCGTGGTCAAGGCCTAAACAGATAATGCGATAGGAATGAAAATCTCTATGGGGAATCTGCTTTCCACAGGTAAGGCAATTATTAACTTTTTCTGACATTCGTTAAGGCAAGAAAAGAGGATCCCCAATGGGGTACATAGCTGTAGTAGACTTCAACTCTTGTAGTCGGAAAAACAACCAAGGTAATCTGCCAACCGGCACTTGTGCATGAAAAGCTTCTGCTTCAGGCTCCACGGCAAGGAAGACCGAGGAAGTGACGTCGGCTGCCTCCTTTTGTATCTTACCTTTGGTATTCTGGCCAATCGAGAGCTACTAGGAGCCATTTGTTAGGACTGCAACAGTGAAACACAATGAACATCTGTCTTCTGTTTCTTTCGTGGCGGTTCAGTTGAAGATTGAATAGAGGAAGCAGACAGCCACTGGGACCTTTTTGAAGACTCCTTAAGTTTCGATCCGGGGGGGGGGGGGGGGGTTGAGCCCCAAAATTGCTTCAGAAAAAGTAGTAAGCAGCAAATCTTTTAGAATAAGTTTGTTCTTTCGGTTGGCAACCGCACAAGGGTTAAAATTCATACAAATGGAACAATCCACATTTAAGTATTCTGGTCCCAAATAGTACACACACAGATCATGCGTATAAGAAATATTCAGCTTGCGGATGCATTTTGTACATTTATTTAATCCCGAAGTACCTTTTGCTAACATTTTATTAAAAGTGAAACCAGCCAAAAAAGAAGGAAAATATTTTTTGTTAAGTAGAACAGAAGGGTAATGGAGGAAAAAAATACCTACTCTGGTACTGATAAATACACAGATGTATAAAATTCAGTAAAAAAAAGATGCAGAAGGGAAAAATATACATCAATGATGGTAAACTAGAATATACTATGTATATAAAGAGACAGTTAAAAGGACTAAGACAAATTCACTTAACTGAATGACAACTTGAGAGCTATCGATGACCACGTCTATTTCATGATATCTGAAGGTATGTAGGATTGGTGCATTGTAGGCAGGGAGGAGCTCAAGAGCTTTTAGGTTACCACAAGCTATAGTAACTGCACAGTCAGATCCAAGGATTGCATCTGAATCCAACAGTTGAGGAAAGAATGAAAATTGATAACATCAGATCCTCTTTTTGCTGCACTCCTTTGATCTGTTAAGACAGTGGAGAATAAGAAGACATGAGGCTGGGATGAATGTGGAAAAGGATTTTTGTAGTCTCTGGATGCAATGATTCATACCCAAGTGCAATGTGCAATAGCCATCTCCACAGGAAAATGGAGGGACAAGTGATCAACAACTGCTTTCAGAGAAGGACAGATAGGCAAGTCCTTAGAAATTCTGCAAATGCTGCAGTTCTCCAGATTAACAGCAGCAGTATCCATGGTTTTGTCTATCATTTTTACCTCTGGGCAGGTGTTCATGGCTGCACTGGTTTCTTCAAGACTGTTGGTTTTACCTGAACAACATTTGTGTAGGACTTCTTTACATCTTGATGAAAGCCCACTGATGTCTCCACGTGGAAGCTGTGAGAGTCTTGACATCTGTTTTGCTCTTTTGTAGCTTCTCTGTGACCTCCTGCTCAAAAACACTAATGCTATTAAAGAAAATGTTAATGAAGGACCACAAGCACAGCTAGTCATGATGGCAAAATGTTATATAATGGCACTTCCCCATCTACAGCGCTCTATTCAAAGCACTTGTAGAAGTTTGAAAAAGAGAAAACAGCTGCCACCTGAGAGAGAGAGCTTTATATTTATCTTTATTACTTTTGGATAATTGCTGCAACATTTTACTCATTTCAATGGCAAGCCTACACTGAAAACACACCATATAGGACAGATAACTTTGCATCCTTGGTGAAAATGTGGATGCATAGTTGCACCTCCCAAAGGAATCCAATGTTCTAGACTCTTTCTTTGGGAAGGGGTAGATCACTGGACTTTGGGAAGCAGGTTTCTTCTTCAGGGCTCCCACAATAACTATGGAGTGTAATGGGATTAATATCAAAGCACACAACCTTAGGTGGCTATCAGATCCTATCCAGTCTCCTTGGAGTGGAGGATACTATGCTGGGATCCTTCTATACTTTAATGACTACAAGACAGATCATCTTGTCTTTCAGGGATACCACCCAGGAGCTTGATGAAGGAGATCAAAAAGCTTCCAAAATACTATTATATGGGGATCTAGGGGGCATAAGTAAGTCATCCTTCCCTGTTTTGGCATAAACTACAGAATCTTCTTGAATTTAGGATCATTCAGGAGTGTGGAAGAATCACCTTCACCTCCATCTTGCATATGCGAAAAGGAAGACTCCTGCACGGAGTTGATTGATTTCCTTTCACATGTATGCTTCTTGTGCATCTTCAGGAGAGAGGGCTGGAAACATGAGAAGGAAACAGGAGAGCCAGATGTAACAACTTCTTCAGTAACTTTCCATTTCACAGTCACTAGGCAAGGAAGAATGTGAAGGTGCATAAGCAGAAACAGGACTTTGGGTCTAGACCAATTCAGTAACCATACCCGGGGGAGGCTCTCACATTAAATACTGCAGTGCTGACATAAGTCAAAACTGAAACCCCACAGTCCTGAAGACGACAACCGCAGAGGAAATACTGATTTGTACCAATGCTGAAATCCAAACATGTATATGTGATGAAAGGTCAGTCGCCACCTAACATCAGGATATCCCAAAGTATCCATGCTGGCAGCAAGCCTAAGCTCCCAGACTGAAGGCTCAAAGTCCAAAGTTGCTGAGGGATGGGATGGAATGTTACTTGGGGGGTGGGGGTATCAGCACAAATGTTATCTCCGTTTCTCAACTCTAAGACCAGAAAATGAAAAATGACCCAGCTCCAAAGGAGCAGAACTGATGCAAAAGAAATAAATGGCTGCTATCCCATTGACAAGGATGGGGAAGGAAATGAATTCCCCTGATAATTCATCACAGGTCTGTCACTTTCTATAACCATCAGGCTTGGGGCATCCTTTCTCTTAACAACTTTGTCCCTTCATTTCAGCCTCTGAAAGTCTTGGTGACAGTTCTTGGGAGGCAAAGAAGTAGAAGGTTAATCTAATTCAGCACTTTCCTGAGCAAAAAACACCTTTAAGAACAAATTAATTTCTTCTTAAGGGGTTCTCGTGTCAAAATATTTACAAAAGCCACAATCCCGTTGGAAATAATGAAGTCTCAAGCATAACATACACAGAACATACGTATCCTGCAGCAAAATCGTGACTACCTTTTTTTAAATCCTGCTTACTGTTTCATGCTGCTCAAGTGTGATTACAGACGTGTGAGAATATGCGCACGCACACACATATACATACACACAACACACACACACACACACACACACACACACACACACATGAACACACAGCCATGTGCACATACAAATATAGCTGCTAAACTAACAAGGTTAAAATAGCCTTGATACACTTACAGCAGACAGAACACATGGGAGTGGGAAATAAGGTGTAGTACAGTGGCTGCTGCCAGCAAAGGAGGAAAACCGAACTACAAATTAGACCACTGAATTGTAAAACGAGAGAGAGAGAAAGATAAAGGTTGGTTCTGACAATCATTCAAGAATGGAATGAGAAGCAGACACTTAACAGGAAAATACAAAATGAACTTTATAAATTCAGGTAAGAAAAGTGACTAAGGAGCTCAATTCTGTTTCCACTGCAAGTCTGAGACTGGCAACAGAGACTTGGAGATGGAAGACTGTGGAGCACTATGAGAAAGGGAGGTGGGATGGAGATGGAGTACGTTAAAGTTCTATGTGTTGAGCTGAGCTAAACACATTGAAAAGGATGCATGGGATCATTCTAAGACTGAAAGGTTATTTTTGTGAAATGTTCTTACTGGCATTATAAGCAGACAGCTTTCATACCTACTGATGAAATTTAGGTACTACACTCTATGAATTGGTGCTGCGGTAGTGTTGTCGCCTCACAGTAAGACGTTGTCCTGTTCGATTCTCAGCTAAAGTGTCTTCTGTGTGGGGACATGCGTGAATGGGCGTACCTTCGTTGAAGGTTGTGCGGCAGGGCTGGCAACTCGGTACGTAAAAATCTACTGCCAATCATTAGCAGACCGGAGTTCCACAGTGGCGACCCCTAACCGGGAAAAGCCGAAAGATACAACAACTCTATGAATTAAAGCAGCTCTTTTGGAGTCAATACCCTAAAAAAATGTTGCATTTATGAAGGTTTTCAAGTTAAATATACCTATAACTGCTGTCTGTGTGCTCACCTTCAGTCTGAAGTAAAAACCTTGAGCCAACTGATTTCGAAGTGCTACATGTGGTGATATCTGGAGCCAGCTGCACCTGACATTTGTGATGAAACTGTTTTAAGAACTCTTGATATGATTAAAGTACTCTTCAGACTGTGATTATTTTTTAATATGATACAAAAATGAGTCTGAAAGCTGCCTCCAGGTGATTAATGGAGAAGAAAAAGCTATTTGCTTACTTCTGTCCTTTAATATTACAACTGCACTGCAAATAGTCTGTTTTCCTATCTATTGCCTATTCCCATGCTGATGCTGAAAGTGTGTTCTTTTCCTAGGGAAGAGTTTTTGTTGAGGGAAGGGGGGTTTACATGCAGTTTTAAAAATGTTGCCTTCATTACATCCTCTAGGTTAGTAATACCTCCATTGGCTGTTCAAAAAACATACCCTGAATAACTGGTGCATTTAAGATCTTAGACCTTAACTCTTCTACATCATTCTTGGTTTTGAGCCATGAAAACGTTCTTGTGACTACCCCAGACAAAGCAGAACTTGAAGTATCTTCTAAATCATAAGTGTAAACCCTGTTTACTGTAGCAAAAACCTTTTTCAATCTGATTACACAATCAAAAGTTGGCAATGCTTAACTATTTCCAGGACATGATCTAAAACAGAACACTGTCAGTACACAATATGGGCTAAATAATGCAAGGCTCTCATAAGTGCTAAAGGTGTAAAGTTGTAAAGTTCATTATTATATCAGTCTGGCAAAATTCTGTGTATAGTTGCTTATACATTCTAGCAACTCTCTTTGACGCTGCTGATTGTGCAATACAGTGCACGCTATTAGCTTTAATGACATCCTAAACGTATCAAAATGGAGGAAATGTATGGTTAGCTTCTGAAAACTACATAATTTTCCTGTATCTTTAATTTAGGGATGAGATCCTCTGCAGGTCAAACATAAATTTTCTTCCACATAACTTGATACTATTAACATATACATTCTGTGGGAGTGAATCCGAAGATTGTGAAAAATAAGTGTAATATTTACAGGCTTTTTCTTTTGTACTTTTGTTCTTTGGCCTTAACTGGTAACAATTAAATGTTCACATCTTTTATATTCTAAACAAAACTAGTTCCTGTGGCATGAAGGGACAGCAAAGGTATTTGCTGTACTCTTTAGGTTTGTACTTTAAATTAAAGCAGTCTGGCAATCATCCGGCAGTCGAAAGATAGCAAGCTGACACAATTTAGTGAAGGCATGGTGGGAATCTCCTCCTTAATCACTCTGGGAGTGCTAGGCTCATCCAACCAAAATAAGCTCAGAATCCAGCACGATTCCAGGTAACACTATACATACCAATGAAAGCACTACTTTACTACTTATGCTGCGAATACCCAAAGCTGGTGTTTAGTACTTTAGATGGTGACTTGTATACCTGTAATAGAAGCTATCACAAAAGAAGCACCTTCATCAGAATTAAAACTGGAGGAAATCTTATTTCTTTTTTTTTTTTTTTACTACCGCCTTTAAGACTCCTTTTGTCACACCTAACAGGTTTCTCCTCATTTCCCACATTTTTACACATTATAATAAAAATTTCAAATGTAAAAAAAAATGTCAAAATCATTTGTTTAGTTGTTTCTGATGAAATTCTAGGCAAGAGCTACAAAACTGGGGCAGCTGTTTATTGCAAACTTAGTATTTGTACATCTTTCCTTCAGTTTCATCAGTAACGGCCAAACACATGATTTACTTTGCAATAGCACAATTCACTGATGAGATGAAGTTACGGTTGTGTAAAATCTTCATAACAGTAAATGTCCTCTTCAGTGTTGCAGTATTCTTCATAGAAGGGATGTTCAGTCCAAAGCAGTTTGATGCTTGGCCAGTATGAAAAAGCATAAAAAAGATCGTACATGCCCTGTATGCCAGAAAAAGCCTAAAAAAGATCTTGCATGCCCTTGTATGCCACATTAATGTTCCCACAAAGAATGTACTGCATAAAAGGGATGTACGGATGCAATTAACTAAAAATGAATTGCCTCAGAAGAGAACAGTCGCTATAGAACAAAGGAGTCCATGCACATCCAGAAGGAAAAAATGCAGAACAAACAAGAGGGGAGATGGAGGGAGTGAGAAAATACTGCAACAGTGAAGAGAAGAGAAGAGAAGAGAAGAGATCTACTGTTATGGCAAGATTTTACACAACTGCACTTTGTCCTTCTACATAACTGCTGCAGTATTCCTCATAGAAGGGAGAGTAAAAAAACTCAAGAAACAGAATGGGATGTGGAAGGCTGAGAACAGCCCTCAACAAACCCATATAAAATGGTTTCAGCAAAACCTGCTCGCTGCCCTAGAAACCATATCCAGCTAATAATGCTTAGTAAAGGTATGCACTGAAGACCATGTAAGCAGCTTTAAGGATGGAATTGGTGTCCAACCCCCAGAAGAGGGAACAGCCCTAGTGGAATAAGCAATAACAAAAGTAGAGAGATTTGCCATGAAAAGCATAACAAAAGGAAATGACCTTAGATATCCAAGAGGAGAAGGTTTGCTTAGAAACAGCCAAACCCTAAGACCTGGGATAAAGGAAACAAAAGCTGATCAGACTTGCGAACAGTCTTAGTTTTATCCAAGTAGTACCTTAGCTGTCTGTGCAAATCCAAGCTATGCAGGACCCTCCCATTAGCAGACTGAGGAGAAGGGAAAAAGGAAGGGAGTTGTACCGACTGATACAAGGGGAACTCATTTACTACCTTGGGCATAAAAGGGTTAGTATGCAGGGACACCTTATCCCTGTGAAAAAACAAAGAAGGAATGGCCTTAAGGGGCCTGGAGCTCAGAAAACCTCCAAGCTGAAAGGCCAGCAATAAAAGTCTTCCAGGAACAATGTTACAAAGAAGCAGAATCTGCATGGCTCAAAAGGAGCCAGAGTCAATTTTTCCTAACCAAAATTAAGGTAACAAGGAGGAGGAATAGGTTTTCTTGGAGACCTAACATGCGGAACATCTTTAAGGAATTGTTTGACCTCAAAAACGAAAAGTCAAAGGAGGATTCAAGAGTAGACAAGCAGAAATGGCTGACAAATGGGCCTTTACAGAAGGCTAGGCCAAGCCAGATTGGTACAACTCACACAAATAAGAGCGTACCAGAGCCCCGCCCCCACACACACACATACACACTGAAAAAGTTTCCTTGCTTCCTGTAAAACCCTGAGCACATCCTCAGGAAAAAAAGGTGCCTGAAAGAGATCAAAACCCTATCACCCACAATGTCAGCTGAAGAGTGGACAAGTAGGGATTGATGAGTGACCCAGTCTCCTGTGTGAGGAGATCCAACTGGTGAGGAAACCTGTGATGATTGCCCCTGGCCAGTTGCATTAAGAGGGGTACCAGTGCCATCTCTGCCAAAAGGGAGTCACCAGCAAGATTTTTGGGGGGAGTCCAGCTAAATCTTTTGCAGGACTCTTGGAAGCAGAGGAAAAGGAGGGAAAGCATAAAGAAACATTCCCTTCCAAGGAAAGAAAAGGGTGTTTGTCTTCCACTCCAGATGGCATGGCACTCTGGAACTGAAAAGAGAAAGATGTCAGTTCAGAGGGGAGGCAAAACGATCTACCTGAGGAATAGCCCACTGATGGACAATGACCAGAAACACATCTCTGTGAAGCATCCATTCATGAGCTTGTGTTCTGGACCTGCGCAGAGAGTCTGCCACTAGACTGTGCTTTGAAGGAATGTAGACTGTCTGAAGAGTTAACTGATAATGGAGATCCACTTCCCAACCCTGAAGTGCCACCCTGCAGAGGAGGTAAGATTTCGTGCTCCCCTGCTTGTTGACATACCACATCAGTGGAGTGTTGTCTGGGTACACCTTCAAGGGGCCTGTAGATAACATGAAGTGAAAAGCCTGAAGGGCCTGATTTAGAGCTCTCATCTCTTCGATGTTGATACAGTCTGACTTCTGTTGGGGAGGCCAAAGACCCTGAACTTTCAGGGGAACAAAAGCCCCCGACCTCATGGCTTAGGCACTGGTGAACAGCTCTTGACAAGGGACAGGGGGCTGGCCTGGGTTGACAGGGAACTGTTGAACTGACCACTCGAATTCCTTCTTGAGACATGAAAGGACAGGCACAATGAAATTCAGAGAGTGACAATAGTGTCACCAAACTGACTTGAGGTGCCACTGAAGCTTCCACATATGCAATCTGGCAAGAAGAAGCACTGAAACAGAAGAGACCATGAATCCCAGGGCCTGAAGAAACTCCCTGGCTGGCATGGCAATCAGAGAAAGAAGACACTGAAAAAAGGCGATCAACAATACCTTTAATGGCACTGTCTGAATCCTGCATCACAGATGCAAATGATCCTGAGAGGGAGTCAGGACGGACTTTTGGAAGTTGACAGTAAACCCCAGACTTTGAAGAAAAGAGATGGTGACCTGCAGATCCTGTAACAACAGACTGGGAGAAAGCGCCTGAAGCAACAGGACAGCTAGATAACAAAAGATCTGAATGTCTTGGAGCCTGCAGGAGGCAATCACAGGAGCTAGGCATTTTGTGAATACCCTTGGGGCAAGTACAGAGACCAAAGGGCAAAGCAGAAAACTAAAAAAGAGAGGAAGATGCAGAGAAATGTAAAAACTTTCTGAAGAGAGGGTGAATAGGGATATGAAGGTAAGCAGCATCTTTCAGATCCAAGGACACCAGAAAAGTCTGCAGTAATAAAAGAGGAAACAGAGTTTTAAGAATAAGCATCCAAAAAGAAGGAATCTTGAGAAAGGTGTTGAACCGGGAGAGATTCAAAATAGGTCTCCAAGTGCCCTCCTTTCGAGGAACCAGGAACATCCTGGAATAAAACCCCTTCTCTCTTGGAAAGGGGAGGGCAGGTTGAACGGTTTCTTGGATCAGCAGGCACCCTAGAACCGCCAGGAAATTAAGAAGTTACTCTAGAGGAGATTGAGGAATCCCTGAAAAAGGAGGGAGAAACTTCCATACCGTGAAGTTACCCTGACTGACGAGAGAACCCAAGAGTCTGAAATGATGAGATGCCAATTTGGAAGACAAAGGGAGAGTTGAAGGGACAAAGGAACCTAGTCTAAAAGAAGGGGGGGGGTGACCTGTTAAAGAGAAGCAGGCTTATCAGATAAAGGAGGCTTCAGGGCCACAGAAATCTGAAAAGCCTTAGCATAGGGGGCCCGCTTCCTACCCTTCCTGCCCTTAGCAGCCTGGCAGAGTTGCCTGTAAACAAAAGCAGACCTAGAAGGATAATTCCAATAGAACTTAGAGACAGAAGAGACAAAAATACATTTAGGGTCTTGAAAGGCTTTGCCTTTCACTTGAAGACTCTTAAACATGTCAGCAGCAACAAGGCGTTCAGACCAACTGGCAAAAAAAGGCAAACTGCCGGCAAAAGAAGTTCTAGCTAGTTGCATCAATACACCCCTTTTATGCCCTACATTCTGTGTGGAAGCATAAAACATACGGCGCATACAAAATCTTTTTAGGCTTTTTTCTACTGGCCGAGGGTCGGTCTCCCCTGGGCGAGACAGCACTTCCTTGAAGAATACTGCAACAATGACATAGAAGAACATCTTTAGTTACAAAGAGACAGAAGACCTGATGCACATGACAATGCTGGATATACAGCAGGAGCGTCTCAAACACTATTATACATATTTTCCAAGACAGGGCCAAGTTTGGCACTTGTGCTAATAGAAACAATAGCACAGCTGATGAAAATCCTGCTGGACAAAAGTGGGACATAAAGTGGGTAAACTATGTTATAACGACCTACCAGAAAATTATTTTAATCCGTTTTAAGGAATATCATCATACATTTTTCAAGTGATTTCTAAAGATATCGTCTGATGAAAATGCACAGGAATACACATCAGTCTAGAATAATTTTGTGATTAAAATCCCAACAACGTTACTCTAAAATAAGCTTCTTTCTAAAAAAACAACTACCTTCTTGGATGATGTGGATAATTCAAGAGGAGGATTGAATGTCATTCCTTTCATGTTGTAATCCTCAAAAAGCTCAACAGGCAACCTAGGTGGAAGAATGACATAAATGCATCTTTAGTTATTGTTCACATGCATCTCATTTAAACAGAATGCCAAGATAACTCCTGCTGGAGCAATGCCAGCATTAAGCCATTAACATATGACAAAATTAAAAGTTACATGTACACATAAAACTTCCAACACACCTACACACAACACAATTCTGGACTTTCATTCTCATTAAATGAAATGCACCTTAGAATGCTACACCTGTTCTATTCCTATGTCACAACAGTGATTAAAATCACATACTCAACTTGTGTCTGTGGGTCAACCCCTTTCAAACACTTTACATGTAAGCCAAAATAAAGGGGCTGCATCTCTGACAGAAGTTTGCCTGATGGTGTCACGATCTATATCTGTTTTATACATGTATACTGGAGGTACTCTGCATAATTATGGCCAATGTAGCTGAAATCCTAATACACAGGTAATGGAATTTCATTCTTTGGTTTGATGTTAAGAATGTATGCCATTTTAATAAATGGGAGGTCCAGAATGCATCCCAAGTTTAGCCTAACAGCATGCACGTACATTTTCTGCTCTCATTCTAGACAGTTCCCAAATCTTCAATTGCAAAGCAAACTATAATCAAAACATGACTGATGCAAAGCCTTTCAACTTATGACACTGAGGTGCTAAAGTAGTTAGCCTCAGTCAGCACCACTGGACATGAAACAAGAACGGAGGGCATACAGAACCATCATGTTTTGTGGACAGCACTAAAAATACAAATTTGGGAGCAGAGTTAGAAGAAGTGTACCACAAGGCTTTCAGAAATATTCAAAATAAGGGTTCAAGATTACTTTCTGTAGCAAAAGCCTTACTATTACACCTACAAAAAACAAATACAACTCTAAGAGGCTGATAAAACAACATGGAGTCTTACTCAATATGGTATTCACAGCTCTCAAAGACAATATTAGAAGGGATCTATGCCCCAGAAAAGATGCTACTAGCAGGAGGTGCTGAATTAAAAAGTGTAATCATTGATATTTAGAAGGAACTTGCCTGTAAGGAAATTGGTGTGGACTTTTGAGATACTAAGCTACTGAGGTCTTCTGTGTTGACTTGCTATTGAAAGTACAGCTGAGTAAGAGACTTCATATAAATAATAGATATGTACTTACAAGATATATGCATCCACATATCAAAAAATTGAAACACTGAACAGCAAGTGATCTGGCTCAAATGCTTGATCACCAGCCTATTGTAAAATAAAAGTAAAAACAAATGTTTTGTAGGGGGAAGGAGGCGTTGAATCCCTTCCCCCCCAAGACACACACCATGGTAATTGTATATACCAACTCCAAGACTGCACTAAAGTGGGGAAAGAGTAAATTCCCTGATCTCCACTGTGAGGGAATCGCATGCCCATGACCCATGTCCTCTAGGGTCAATGAAAAAAAACATTCAACCAAAGGAATGCAAACCAAACCCAACCATGTCAGTGGATTTGAGAGGGGACCATTCTTGATGCATCTCAAACTGGAAAAGGCTTCCCTGCTTTCTTCATTTGGCTATTCTTCTCAGAAGCCCTTACAGTCAGGGACATGTTCACTCTTGACTTTTGCAGGCTATGACAGGACAATGTGCTTAGCCCCTGCGCCTGTCAGTTTGCCCTAACCTTTGAATAAGCACATGACTAAGAATCAAGAAAACAATGATGAAAACCCACACTAAATAAAGAATTGTCTAGTATTAAAACTGATGATAACAGACTATGGCTACCAAAGTTTGCAGATGACTGCAAACTGTGGCGATTACCAAATCCCATTCTGGTAGTCATTCTCCAGCAAGGGCTCCAGTAAACAAATGTCTGGAATGTTAACCACAGGATTACCCTTAACACCAAAAAATGCAGCACCACTGTCACTACCTCTTACCACAAGTGTAACGTTCTACTTAGGTCTGACAAGTCATTAGTGACTTGAGTACCTATGCTGACAAAACAGACTCATTTGACCACATCTCTGTGGTGGTTAGAAATTCCTTCTGCCTTTATTAACTTAGTCTTACTGGTACTTTCTGAAGGTCTAAGGAAGTCACAGTCACACTTTGTTCCTTCCTTACTAGACCCATCATTGAATACAATTCCTGCTTTGGAATGTACTTCAACTAAGCATTTAAACCAACTCGACAGACCTCAAAGTTTCTTTCCTAAACAGATTTTAGGTTTTAGCACCCTTAGCTACTATGACAGACTAAAAGCCTGTCATTGTACTCAGTGTCATACAGACTTCTGAGATATGATGGACTAAAACTAAATACCAAGAAATGCATAATAGTATCCTTTGGGAAGTCATCCATCCCTAGTAACGATCATATTCACAACACACCCCTTACAGTTGACCCAGTAGTCAGGGACTTAGGGACACACACAGACAGTAATCAAGCCTTTCATTATCACGTGTCTACAGTGGTGAGGAAATCATTCTATGTTGCGCAACTTATAAACAAAGGTATGGCATCTAAGTCCAAGGAAGTCATTGTTCCACTGTATTCGGCATTCATCAGACCTATCATGGAGTACAATACCCACTTTGGTATGTACCTAACCAGGCATATCCAACAACTGGAACATCCACAGAGGCTCCTCAATAAAAGAATACAGAGCATAAGTAATATGTCCTATGAAAACTGCCTCAAGGCCCTATCCCTGTATTCTGTCTCTTACAAGCTTTAGAGGGGAGACCTATGCCTGGCATACAGGGCATTGTCAGACCCCACTCTGATGGACCTTCTGCATATCCACAAACCAAACAGTACCCGAATTATCTATTCTAAAGACTTAAACCTTGCCTGTGATATAAATAGGACCTTCTGGAGAGATAGGTATGTATCCCAGAGACTACCACGTCTATGGAACAGGCTCCCCATCCATGAGAAGCAAAGTTCCTCCCTAATCCAATTCAACTTGGACAACTGGATGGGAAACCAGAAATTCATCCCTGGTTTGGCACCTATATTTCTGACGCAAACAGGCAACCTGTAAATGGTTCATCTCCCAGGCTCATGCTTACACTTATCAAGGGTTATCAGAACTCTTCAGAGATTTGGGATGCATGGCTAGGCTTAAAAAGGCCCTTGTGGTTGTTAGCCTAGTAAACACCCATGAACCTATGATCTCTACTTAGTTATCCATGTTATGATGGTCTCAGCACTCTTTTGAACTACTTCACCTAAACAGAACCAGTGGTAAAACAAGCACCTGCACTAAAGACATGAACTTATACTATCACATCATCAGCAACACCAGATGTCATGACATGCACCTAACCCAAAGTATTTCCCATTTAAGGGACAGGCTGCCCTTACATATCTCATAAACCAATTCCCTAGCAACTTTTCAGACCAGTCTGGATGACTAGATATGTGATCACAAATTTTATGGGCAGGGCAGTCTGAAGGTCTGAGTTCTTGCTCAAAGTCCATGATGGGCTGCAGGCAGACTGAGAGAAGTCCTACCCAAAGGCCTTGTCTCATAACTACATATCACGACTGTCCCACCCCTCAAAAAGAGGACCACACAATATGGGAGATAAAGCCAGCAATGCAGCCAAACTAACGTTGCTGTGGGCAGAAGTGGTGGCTGACTGCAGGATAGTTACAAGGTCACTTAATTGAGGGACTAAATAAGAAAATAAATAACCTTGGAAGTTCTTCTCAGTTGAACCTATCTTTAATATACGTTCAAAACGTATCAAGCCCAGCCAGTACAGGTAACATACTTAAGTCTAGAGATTCAGCAGACCATAAAACAGATACTTCATAGGTCTCTGCAAGGAATAAGTGAATATAACTGCCTACCTCTGACCTGTAATATGCCTGAGGACTTTATGCCTTAACAGAATTCAGTGCCTGACAACCTGGTGTGAGATGCACGACCAGCCCACTTACTTTTATACCTACTGCTCAAAGGACTACAGGCTCTGAACAGGAAACTTTCCATACCCATATTATCTCATTAGACCCTCTCAAATTACCTGAAAAAATGTGTCAACAACTATAAAAAAACATAGTGAAAGTAGCCTTGCTAAAATAAACAATTTAAACAAAAGAGTGAGACATCTCAAAGTCTTGCCGTTAAAAATAGAGATACTTAATTGGGTAGATCAAAGTTTAAATGAAAGGTGATTGTATTTGATGCTAAGCAGTAAAGAGCTTGCAAAGAATTGAGAACTGTAAACTGAAGATCAAAAACGTGTGGTCACAATGAAAGTAAATGAGACATAGAGTTATCCAGAGGGCTTAAAATGAAAGATTTACAGAAGCGAAAATATAAGTGGAACACAGTGGGTTACACATCAAATGAAAGGAGCTAGAACAGACATTCTAGTATGCAAGAGTACTTTCAAAATATGAAAAAAAAATAGCACAATGGTTTTAAAACAACCAGTTTTTGACAATAGCCATAGAACAATTCAATTGTTTCAACATTTATGAAAACAAGAGGTTGAAAGGATGAACAAGTAAAATAAGGAATTATGTGAATAATGAAGCAGAAATGGACCAAGCAGATTTATGGATATAGTGGCAAATTATTACAGTACGCCACTATACAGAGACTATGAAGAAGATAACAGCAACACACAGGAAACAGTAATATATTTCAGACAAGCAGAACTTCCTCAATTAACAGAAGAAACAGGGTGATTAACATCAAAATTAAGAAAAATGACATTAAACAAGCAATGAAGTATCAGAAGACTGGGAAAATCATGGTAATGGTGGAAAAAGGAGACAATGCAAGTCTGGCTAGCACTTTTTAACAAAATTTTTCAAGGTGGGGGATGTGCCCTTGACTTGGGAAAGGGCAACCATGTTAATTATACCAAACAAAGGGAAAACATTCTCTAGATCCAAGGTTGTACAGACCTATTTTGATTCTTAATCATGACTACATAGTGTTTACAATAATTCTGGCACAAATAAAGCCAAAAATATTGCAGAGTATAACAGATCTGGATCAGTGTGGGTTTACAGAAAGTAGGCAAACATCTGACAATATTAACAGAACCCTAATGATTCAAAAAGGTGTAAGAGATAATAATAATAATGTTAAAGTTTAGATGCCGAAAAAGACAGAATAAACTGGGGATTTACGAAGAGATCTTTTGAGGCATGTGGGTTTTCACAGACATAGGCAACATTAATACTTAACCTGCACAGGAACTCAAGGGTAGGCGGAACTATGGTGGTGAGTTGTCTAGAGAATTTAGCCTTATAAAAGGAAATAGGCAGAGGGTGTCCACTTTCATTGTTGCCCATTGCTTTACATTTACACATTTTTTTCTCCAAAGGTTCATTACAAAAGAATACAGAACCAAGATTTTTTTTTTGGGGGGGGGTCTATATCACTTAATCGACAGTTTAACTTATCGAGCCTTTATTCATCGACCATATATGCTGGACATCATTTCAGCGTTCGATGAAATCTTTCCCAGGGTAACTATGGAAGCACTTGGCCAACACCACAACTTTGCCCTTTTCCCCACTGTAATGCGATCTTGGAGTTGGTATAAAAAGTGGGGAGGTGAGGGCAAAGCCCCCCCACTTGGGTGGTTTGATTTTGTGCTGTTTTTATTCTGGTGTGCATTTGGCCAAGTGATTCATTATCCTGGGAAAGATTTCATCGACCGCTGAAATGATGTTTGACATATAGTGGTCGATGAATAAAGGTTCGATGAATTAAATTAGAAGTTATGTACTCACCATAACGTTCCATCTGAGTAGGTGACTTCATTCGGATGCAACCTGTGGGTATCGGATCCGAGCCGGCAATTCAAAAGCTTAGGCTCCGAGCTCCTAGCTCCTCCCTCTTACCCATAACCCCTTGCCAAGCCCTGACTGACCTCAGATTGAGTTTGCCTCAAAATACTGACTACAGTACACGAAAAACAGCATAAATACTCGCTCTATAAAGGTCAGGGGGATGGAGGGGGGGATGGTTGCATCCGAATGAAGTCACCTACACAGATGGAACGTTATGGTGAGTACATAACTTCTAAATCTGAAGTAGGCAGACTTCATTCGTCTGCAACCTGTGGGACAGAGTCCCCAGCTACCTGAATCTTGGGCGTCATGGAAGGATGTTTGAGCACCGCTGAGCCAAAGGATGCTCTTCCTCTAGAAACAACATCCACCTTATAATGAGAAATAAAAATATGGGGCGGGGCCCAGGTGGCTGCCGCGGAGATATCATCCAATGATACACGGGACTTAAAGGCAGCTGGCGTGGAAACTGCCCTAGTAGAATGAGCCGTAACCCTCTGAGGAGCAGGTCTACCTGAAGTGTCATATGCCTGCAGAATACAATTAGCAATCCACTTAGATAGTGTGACTTTAGATACTGCTTTACCCAGAGCAAATTTAGCAAAGGAGGCGAACAGCTGGTCTGATTTCCTGTGACCAGCTGTTCTGTGAATATAAAAACGTAATTGTCTATGAACATCCAAGGAATGCAATTTGTATTCTCCTTTGTTTGAGTACTTGGGAAAAAACACAGGTAAATTGATTGATTGGTTAATATTAGATTCAGAAGAGACCTTAGGAAGAAAAGATGGATTGGTCCTGAGGCACACCCTATCAGGGAAGAAAGAAAGGTAAGGCTTGACGCATAGAGCCTGAAGCTCAGACACTCTTCTGGCTGAAGTGATAGCTACCAAGAAGGCAGTCTTCCAGGAAAGGTACTTTAGATCTGTAGAAGCTGCAGGCTCGAAGGGAGGAGCAGTAAGGGCTTGCAGAACTAAAGACAAGTCCCAAGGTGGTACAACCTCCTTGACTGGAGGCCTCAACAAAAAAATCCCTTTGAGAAATGTTTTGCATAATTTCGCCGTCATGAGGGGAGCTGTCTCATGACCAATGTGATAATGAGATAGCTGCCAATTGTACCTTAATCGTGGAAGAACTTGCCCCTTGATGAAAGAGGTCTGTTAAAAAATCCAGCACCGCTGACATAGGTGCCGAGAAAGGATCCAAAGTTCTCTGTACCGCCCAAATAGAGAATCTCTTCCATTTACTCCGATAAACCTGCCTGGTGGAAGGTTTATGAGCTGCCACTAAGATGGCCTTGACCGGTGATGAGATACCGGGACTCCTAATCAAGGATGGAACTGGAGCAGTCAAGCTGTCAACTTCAGGGTGCGCAGATTGGGAACCGAAATTCCCAGAGGGTGGGAGATGAGATCCGGAATTGGATCCAGAATCCAGGGTGGATTGATTTTGTGAGACCATCTGAAGGGGAACCAGGGTTGACGAGGCCAGAACGGGGCAATGAGAATCATTCTGCTCCCCAAACTGTTGGCTTTCTGCAGAAGCCTCTGCATCAGAGGAAGTGGAGGGTAGGCATAAAGGAGACCGGGAGGCCAAGCATGCACCAGAGCATCTCGGGAATTCCCTGGTGGGAAGCAGAGCGAAGAAATTGTCACATTTGGCGTTTGAGGGAGAGGCAAAAGATCGCAACAGGGTTGCCCCAGGCGGCAAAAATCTTCTTCGCTACTTGAGGATTGAGAGACCACTCGTGTGGAGAAAGAATGGTGCGACTGAGCTTGTCCGCAAGGATGTTGGACTTTCCCGGAATGTGCGTTGCTACCAGAAAGCGTTTGGTGGAAATTGCCCATTCCCAGACTCTCATGGCCTCTCGACAAAGGGGTAAGACCTGGTTCCTCCCTGTTTGTTGATATACCAGACTACCGACATGTTGTCTGTGTGAATCGCAATAGTCCCTGAAGGAAGAGCGTCGTGAAGTGCTTGCAACGCTAGGACCACCGGGCTCATTTCCAGGACATTTATATGCAATGGCGTCTCTGTGGGATTCCATGTGCCTTGGACAATCTTTCCCAGAATGCCCCCACCCGAGGCAAGAAGCGTCCGTGGTCACTGTGGCTCGGGAAATGCAACACAAAAGGTCTCCCTGCCAGGGCTCCAGAGAAAGAAGCCACCAAAGAAGGGAGTCCCTGCACGCCTGCTGACCGCAATCGGAGCGTTGAGAGAGGAACAAAGAGGGGACCACTGAACCTGAAGGGTCCATTGAAGAACCCGCATGCGAGCATGAATGAGAAGCGGAATAGCTGCCGCCATAGAACCTAGGGCCCTCAGGACCCGAAGCTGCAGTTGGAGATGGTTGCAGGACCGCTGTCACATGACACTTCAGGTTGGCAATTCTGTCTGGAGTGAGGAAGGCTCGCATTGATCTGGTGTTTAGTCTTCCTCCTATGAAATCTATAACTTGTGTGGGGTGCAGTAAAGATTTCTCCCAGTTGATCGTGATGCCCAGCCTTGGGGCTAGTTGAAGAAAGTAGTCCCTGGCTGAGCACAGAAGATGCCTTGATGATGCCGTCAGGAGCCAGTCGTCCAGATGCGGAAAGACCTGTAATCCCTGGAGCCTCAGGTGGGCCGCTACCACCGCTAGCACCTTGGTGAACACCCTGGGGGCTGAGGTGAGACCAAAGGGGAGGACCCTGAACTGATAATGACTGGCTCCCAGCCGGAAGCGAAGAAACCTCCTGGATCGTCTGTCCATGCGAATGTGGTAGTGCAGCGTCCTTGAGGTCGATGGAGCACATCCAGTCGTTCTCCCTCAAGAGGGGAAGTATAGATTGGAGGGTGACCATCCGGAACTTTGCTTGGTTACTGACAGGTTCAGCTGGGAAAGGTCTAAGATTGGTCTTAGGTCCCCGTTTTCTTTGGCACCAAAAAGAACCTGGAGTAAAACCCTAATCCGGTTTGATCTAGGGGACAGCTGGATAGCTCTTTTTCCTAGCAGCTGTTCGATTTCGACAGCTGCCGCCTCCCTTTGGTCGGGTGGAACATCTGGGAGGCTGCGAGATTTGGGAACCTTGAATAGGGGAATTGAATAACCTCTGGATATCACACGAAGCACCCAGCGGTCTGTTGTGATGGACTCCCAAGAAGTCAGGTGCCTCGGCGCCCCGACTGCCTCCAGAGGCGGACAGCCGGGCAACCCTTCAGGGCTGCTGCGTGGGTCTATCAGAGAAAGGTTCTCTGGACCCAAAGTTGCTAGGAGCCCCCCTGTCTCTAGGACGGCGACCTACCCGTCCTCCTCTGCCACGGAAGGACTGGTTATCCGGAGCAGGTTGGGACTGCTGCGATTCGGAACCACATCTTCTTCTGTCCCTTTTGGTTCTTAGAGAAGGACCTCTGGGGAGCTGAGAAGCGGACTCCGACGGCAGACAGCGTCTTCCGTCCTTTTCACTCTGGACTAATGTTTGCGAACAGTCTTGCCAAACAAGGCAGAACCATCGAAGGGGCATTCGAAGGTCGCCTTGAAGGGCTCTGCAAAATCACAGTGGCGGAGCCAGGCCTGTCGCCTCATGACTAGGCCTGCTCCGCTGGCTCTAGCGGCTCCCTCAGTAGCGTGAGAAAGCAGCCGCATAGATGTATTGGAAACTGATCTGAGAGTGGCCATTCGGTGGAGTATACCTGTTTATCCTCACTCGACATGGACTCGGGGAGATGCAGCGTATTCTTTAATCAGATCCCGCTGCATCCTAATGACATGTGCCATGTAGTTCAGCTCTCAAAGAGAAGGTTGCTGAACTGAAAACTCGCTTCCCAATGCGATCCATCGGCGGGACTCCTTGCCCGGAGGATGCATGGAGGGACTCTCCTGGGCCAATTCCCTCTTCGTGGCTGCAGCCATCATCATGGCATCTACTGGGGCCCTTGCTCCAGTGAGTGCGGTCCGCGGAGGGAAAGGATGCGGTCAGGGCGCTTGGGTACAGGCTCAACGGTGTCCGGATCCTTCCACGCTCTGATGGATATAAGATCCACCAGAGGGTCAGCAGGAGGGACACCCAAGAGGTAGAAGGGCCTGCCTCGAATGCCTCCAAGAACACAGACTCGTCCGAGGAAGCCTTGGGGGCAGACCACCCCCCCCGATCCTTAACATCTCCATAATGTCTCCAAATGAGGCCTCCTCAGGGGTGACCTTGGGAGCCTTCCCCTTCATCCAAATCTGTGTCTTGATAACGGACTCGGGGGAGTCCATGTGCCTCCTTTTGCACTTGCGCTTCCGAGGTACTTCATCGGGGGGGCTGTCCGAGGAGTACTCTTCAGCAGTTGGATGTTCCAAGGGAACCACTTGGGACATCGAGGCGGGCTGTCCCTGGGACCGGCTGGTGGGGGCCTGGCCCAACTGCAAGGGAGTGCGGGATGGAGCCGTGGCAGGGACCGGGGTCGTCCTCAACAGTGCCCTTTCCACTACGTCGAACGCCGCGGGGGTGCCAGCTTCTCTAAACCCCGACACCCGACCCCCACTCGGATCCGGCCTTGCGGATCGAGTCGGAGCGAAACCGTCGGATCCGAGACCAGTGTGCTCCGACCTGGACGGAGCCGAAGACACACCAGCTCCCTCGGATCCGAGGCTCGGTCCTCGGCTCCGAGAGGTCGGGTCCGAAGTACCCGAAGCACTCAAGGGATGGGACGGATCCGAGGTGCGCCGACCTATCGGATCCGACCCACCCCCGGATCCAAGTCTGCCCGGCGCCGACAGCTCGAACCCGTGGTATGGGTTGGAGAAGGAGCCAAAGGCGAAAAAAGGGGTGAAGCCCCTCCCGGATGGGGGGGGGCTAGGAGCACTCCCATTTGCATTTGGGCCTGGATGAATTTCCTCATCATCCGGTCCATATCAGCTTCACTCATGGAAAAAGTTGACCTGGTGGAGGCCACCGAAGCGGACCTAGAGAGCCGCCTCGGAGACCTCCTAGAAGGGCTAGCCTCCTCCTCCTCGGGTCCAGGAGAGAACCGAGGGGGGTGGAGCCGAGGAGGAGGAAAGCTAGAAGGCACAGGGAGGCCGCTTAGATGGAGGAGCCGAACTGGAAGTTTCGCTCTCCGTTGTGGTGCCTCTCCTGTGCCTCTCCTTCTCTCTCTCCCTAGAGGACTCTTTCCCCTCCGGCAACTTAGAGGAAGGTTGAGTCCCAGCCGGAGGGGGAGAGCCCACAGCAACAGGATGCTGAGTAGAAGGGGCAGAAGCCGAAGCGGTATCTGGAGGTAAAGACCCGCCAGCACCAGCCGACCTCCGCTCCCTCAAAGCCGGGGTTGAACCCTGCACAAATGGTACAACCAGATGACAGGTGTTCAACCCCCAAGCATTCTTGCACCGAGTGTGGCCATCCGCTGGGGACAGCTTATGGCCACACTCGGTACATTTAGAAAACAGCCTTATGGGCTTCAGACATTATAAACCCTGAAGGCCTAACACAACACACACACACCAAACTACGAAAACCCGTGAAATATTAACTAAAAAGAGAGGAAAGCCTAACACAATCAACACTAATAATATAAGTAACAAAAATAGAGAATTTTTAAACTTTTTTTGTCAGACAAACTTATCTGTCACCAAAAAACGCCAGGAGCTCAAGAATCCGTCGCTACTTGAAAAGCGGCAAACGAAATCTGAGGTCAGTCAGGGCTTGGCAAGGGGTTATGGGTAAGAGGGAGGAGCTAGGAGCTCGGAGCCTAAGCTTTTGAATTGCCGGCTCGGATCCGAGGTCGGATCCGATACCCACAGGTTGCAGACGAATGAAGTCTGCCTACTTCAGATCATTCAATTAAATGATACAGACCCAATTTTGGGGGCAGATGACAAAATGGGATGAGGTAATAAAAGAGGACGAAGCTAGACAAACGTCTCGGTTACTAAACTCTGATCAGAATACAGGGGTCTAATGTTTGAACCCAAGATATGCAGAGGTTGGTTAGTAGTAATAAACGTATAATAGTAATTTGACTTTAATGATAAGCACTGTTGCATGTTTGAATTAGAATTTAACCTCAGTACAGAGATGTTTTTGTTACATTGGTGTAAAATACAAAGTATTAATGAGGTGAAAGCACTGTGATCTTTAATGTCAGAGTGGGGTCTGAGAAAACTGAAAATCAAAAACAAACCATTAGTAAGACGTAAAACAGATTATTATAGGGATTAAAAATACAGACCTGAGAACTATTAGAGATTAGAATTCCATGATAAAAAAGGGCAGTATGGGATACTGTAATGGAAACTGAATTTAAAGAGGTCAATGACATGAAACAAAGTACATGGGATGTGGATCTATTTAAAAAAGTAGACTTATTACAAGGTGTGATGCCAATGGCCCAGGTGGCAAGATTTGTAATGTTGTTTAAACAAAACAATACAGTTGTTATTTAATTCTTGATTGCAAATTATGTTGTAAGTAGATAATTTATGTGTTTAAATGTTTTTAAGTCAAAATGTTACAAAAATCTTGAAATTAAGACTAGATAGAATACCTGATTGTGACATTTGGAATTATATACTTAACAATGGCAAGTTATTGAAAAGTAAATGTAAACATAGTATGCCATGAGGACAGTTTGTTGTTGTCTTGAGACTGCTGCAATCTTGAAAACAAAAGCATTTTGACTACACTTTGTATTCAGAGAAGTACTTTTAAGCACTGCACTTACCTTACCATTTAAATCAATTGTGTGTTTTTTGCTCTTTCTCTGACGTGAAAGCTATTGGCATTTTTTTACAGTCTGCATTGTTTTCCTGTTGGGCATACGTGTTTCCCTGGTAGGGACACCTCTGAGAAAGGCTGTACAGGTAGATGCAGCCCTGGTGGAATATGACCTTATCCCCTGTGGGGTAGGTTTTCTATGGTGCTTATAGCAGAAATGAATGCAATGGCCTATCCACTTAGAAATGGTTTGCTTTGAAATGGCCTTCCCCTCTGCCCCTACAGCAAAGGCAACTAGCAGCTGTTCAGATTTTCTGAGAGGCTTAGTCCTGTCCAAATAAAATCTAAGTTGTCTGTGTACATCCAAAGAGTGCAGTATTTGTTTCCCTTTGTTCTGTGGATTAGGAAAAAAGGTTGGCAAATGAATGGACTGATTAAAGGCCACACTGGATACAACCTTGGGCATAAAGGAAGGGTTGGTCCTGAGGGACACACTGCCCGCATGGAAGATGATGAAGGGCTCCACTGCCATGAGGGCCTGTAATTCAGACACTCTTCTTGCTGAAGTGATGGCTAGAAGGAAGGCTGTTTTCCAAGAAAGGAATTTCAACTCTGCATATGCAGCTGCCTCAAAAGGAGGTAGAGTAAGCTTTTCCAATACAATGTTAAGGTCCCAGGCTGGAGTAGGGGCTCTCCTGGGTGGTCTTACATTTTTGACTCCTCCGAGGAATTGTTTCAGCAGGGGGTGAGAGAAGAGGGGTGGCTCAGTATTATAATGCGCTGAAATGGCTGAGGCATGAATTTTAACTCATGAGAAGGAAAGGCCCATGTGAAGCATCTGTGTTAAGTAATGAAGAATATGAGGTAAGCTGGGCACTGTTGTGCCCATCCCCTGAGCCTGGCTCCAGGAACAGTACATTTTCCACTTTTCAGCATAGGATTTTCTAGTACTAGGCCTCCTTGCCTCCAGAATGACATCTAGCACCTGCTTACTGAGGGATGCCAATGATGGAGTCTGCACTCTTGTGGGAGGAGAGGCTGGACTCTGCCCTTCTGAGCTGGGAATTTCTGGTTAAAGGCTTATAGTGCCTGCATATTTGAACTGCTTCTTACTGAAATTGGTACACCTTGTTTGCTGTAGCATAGACTAGATCCAGGCCTGCTGAATCTAGCTTTGTCTGTATAACTTGAGCACTAATCCAGGCATTCTTTAAAGTATTCAATTGTATTTATTACTGCTTGGTAGTAACTTGATTAAAGTGTAGCTATCATTCTAAGTCTTTTGGATTAAGCACTTGGGCTTCAGACCAGTTGTTTTACACTAGGAAGGTTTGTGGCCTGCACTGTGGTGGCAGGACAGGTAGCTTACATCCTTCTAGGTTGGGAACTGCTGATTGAGGGCTCAGTGTCTGTTATTCTAAAAGTGTATTAGTTCTGGTTTAAGCACTTGGGTTTCAGGCCAGTTATTTTACATTAAGAAGGTTCGTGGTCTGCACTCTTGTGGGAGGAGAGGCTGGACTCTGCCCTTCTGAGCTGGGAATTTCTGGTTAAAGGCTTATAGTGCCTGCATATTTGAACTGTTTCTTACTGAAATTGGTACACCTTGTTTGCTGTAGCATAGACAAGATCCAGGCCTGTTGAATCTAGCTTTGTTTGTATGCTTGTTGTTTGTTTGCTTGTTATTTCCCTGAAACGCTAATTCCACCTAAAATGCGGCTTTTCAGTGCCTCTGTGGATCCCTAGTGATATCTGCATTGCTTACTGTACTTATTTCCTTGTTTCACTTGAAAGAAAGTTACTGTTTGTCGTTTTTGCATTTAAGTTACCTGTAACACATTGCATTTAAGTTACCTGGCACTTGCTCACTAAAGCAATTATATAAGTCAGCACTAAAAAATTAAAAGCACTACACCCTCACAAACTCCCCTTGAGTACCTTGTTCCCCATTGGCCCTTTTTTTCAATTATAAAGGAATTCCCAATACTATTCTAGCATGTCCAAAGGTCAGTTGTCAATCTCCTCTCCGGTCCAGCTGGTGAATCTGGGAATCTTGAGGCAATGTTACAACTGCCTCATGTATATAGACAACCCTCTCCTTCTCCCAACAAATTCCAACACATGTGAGAGATGCAACCATATAGCCAAACTGGAGGCTAAGCTCTCTCAACTCAGTACTGGCGTAACCAGTCAGGAGGAGAAGGAAACCACACTCACTACAATTCCAGTCTCACATAAACCTACCACGACAGCAAACCAAACACATAAACACACAAAAACATACTTGGAGGCTCTAAATAAAAATCTGCCTAAGCAGCAGAGACCTCCAAGGCAGACACCCAAGCAACCTCTACCCCAAAACAAAACACGTGCAACACATAGCTTACAAAGCCAGTGTGCCGAACAGTCACAGCCCTTAAGGCTAAACAACACACCTGATACACTTGTAATAGGTGACTCTATCGTCAGGCACACTGACGTCCCGCTCACCAGGCTGAACAAGGAGAAGGTCACGGTGAGCTGCCTGACGGGCGCTAGGATCCGCCACATAATACAAGCACTCAGGTAACTCCAAGGCAAGTACAAATATGCCTCAGTCATTGTCCATGCTGGTGTGAATGACCTGAGACGTACCTCCCTGGACTACATGAAAAGAGACATAGAGGAGCTCTCTGAGCATGTAGCCCAGGCCGGTATGACCCTGACCTTGAGTAACATCTTACCCTCACCAAGAATGATGCCACAATATGAAGACAAGATGATCAATTTCAACAATTGGCTTAAGTATTGGTGTCATTCAAAGGGGATCCAATGCCTGTCAGCCTGGGATGACATGCTCGACAAGCCACGATGCTTCGCTAGGGACGGCTTGCACCTGTCACCCTGGGCTTCGGATATTGGCAAAGGCTCTTGCTACCCCATAGTGCCTTTTTAGGCAAGGCTCAAAAGACAAACCCACCTCCATAGGTATCAAAAGGGATAAGAAACTAAGAGTAATGCTACTCAACGCCAGAAGTCTAAACCTCAAGATGCACGCACTCAAAACTCTCCTTAGCATGGAGAACATCAATATCTGTGCAGTAACAGAAACCTGGTTCAAGGCTCCCGAGAGCACCCCAGCACTACCAGGTTATGCCTCATACCATGCTTTTCAGCCCCAAAACTTGGACCGAACCACAAAAGGAGGGGGAGTATCAATATTAAATCAAAGATACCCACACCTCCAGGTTGGTGGCACAGCACGAAGCATCAGAGACTATCCATGTGCAACTAACAGTGGGTAAAACTGCCTTCCAGTTTATAGCCTGCTACAGACCACCCTCCCAAACCCAGGAACCCCACTCGGCCTTGCTGAGAACACTGGAAAATATGAAGGTCTCTCCAAACACCATTATATTGGGCGACTTCAACTACCCAAACAGACTGGGAGCATTACTCTAGCTCCAACACCCTAGCCCAAAGTTTCCTAGAATTTATAAACTCAAATGCTATGGAACAACTTGTTACCACTCCCACAAGAGGGAAAACATACTGGACCTGATCATCACCAACATGGGGACTCTATGCTCCAGACCAGAAGTGTATCCCTCACTGGTAAGATCAGACCATAAACTAATCTCACTGGATATTCACATCCCGACCCCACCCCCTGCCCAGAAAACCACAGTGAAAAACTTCTCTAAAGCAAATTTCACACTCCTCAAAACCGAGGTGGAATCCTTCAAAGCCCCCGGGCCTGTGGAAAATACGGCCCAGACCGCAGAATCCTTTATAAACGCATTCTATGAACACCTTCAGGAATGCATGGATCATGCAATCCCAAATAAAACCAAGATCCAATCCTCCAAAGGCAGACGTCCTGTCTGGTGGACCCCAGCCATAAACAAACTATACAATAGAAGGAGGAATCTACTACATGATAGAGCAAAATCCCAAAAAGTGAAGGCATCTCTGATCAGTATTAGCAAAAAACTACAGGCACTCATAAAATCGTCTAAGGCCAGTTTCGAGAGAAAAACTGCACAGGACACTAAAGATAATCACAAGGCTTTCTTTAGTTATGTTAGGAACCTGGGTGGGAGTTCCCAGATATGCTCAGAATTAGTCCAAAATGACAAAAAATACACCGAACCCACAGACATTGCCAACATCCTAGCTGACAGGTTCAGTGCAAACTTCTCCCCCCTTCCCCACCAAAAGGGCAAATATCTATCCCAGCAGAGTGCTGCCCCCCTGACATCTCAGATGCTCAGGTAAGAGCCGCCCTCTCCAAAGCAAAAAACACAGCATCAATGGGACCAGACGGTGTCCCGAGCTGCGTCCTACATGAACTCCAAGAAGAGCTAAACCCAAACATAAAACTACTGTTCAATCTCAGCCTTACTACAGGATATGTACCCAAAGAGTGGCGTACAGCAACAGTGGTCCATCTCCACAAAGGTGGTGCCTCAATGGATCCTGGAAACTATCGCCCCATAAGCCTGACTAGCTTGGTCTGCAAAGCTATGGAAAGGATCATCATGGACCTCATAAATAAAGATATTGGGGACCTACAGACACTGGATCCTACCCAGTTCAGCTTTGTTAAGGGCAAAACCTGCCTCTTAAACATGGTCGATTTCTTTGAAACAGTCACCAAGGCCATTGACGAGGGGAAGGTGGTCCACACAGCCTACCTGGACCTCGCAAAAGCCTTTGATACAATACCCCACTCGGGCATTATAGATAAGCTCACCAGCTTAAATATAAACCCCTATGTCACTAGATGGGTTGCAAACTGGCTCAAGGACAGAACCCACATGGTTAGAATTGCTGGAGCCATGTCAGACTCCAAACCAGTTACAAGTGGCGTCCCACAAGGCTCAGTCCTGGGATCTCTCTTGTTCGGTATATATTTCTCGGAGGTACAGGCCAACACGGGAGGACTGTGGCTGACCAAGTTCGCAGATGACTGCAAACTGGGCGCCATAATAGACTCTCCAGCCGACACAAGCATCCTCCAAAAGGGCCTCATAGAAACAGACAACTGGTGCCAGAGCCATGGCCTCAAGCTAAACGCCAAAAAGTATATAGTCATCCCCTTTGGCAAAAACAAATTGCCCACAAATTACCACATAGGTGGTAATCCATTAAGTACAGAAGAAGTAATTAGGGACCTGGGGACCCAAGTTGACAGCAATCTCTCATTTGACAACCACGTGGCCAAAGTGGTTAGAAAAACATTTTATATAGCCCACCTAATCATGAAGAGATTCACATCTAGATCAGGGGAGGTCATCGTGCCTCTTTACTCATCCCTCATCAGGCCCATAATTGAGTACAATGCCCCTTTTGGGATGTACCTTACCAGACACCTGCAGCAACTGGAAAGACCCTAAAAGTACCTCACCAAGAGGATCAAAGGGCTCAAACAAATGCCATATGCTGCCCGGTTAAAGAAACTCCAGCTCTACTCAGTGGCATACCGCCTGCTCAGAGGCGATCTGTCTCTGACATATAAAGCCATGTCCAACCCGAAATTAATGGACATGCTGCACCTCAGAAAATCCAAATCCCATCAAGCTACGCGCTTGAGAGACTTGAACCTCAGCACTGAAATAAATAGGACATGCTGGAGGGACAGATTCATAACCCAAAGGCTCCCTTCACTCTGGAATAAAATCCCAGTCCAGGTTAGGCAGAGTCCCTCATTGACTCTCTTCAAGAGGAATCTTGATGAGTGGATGGGAGATCATAGGTTTACCCCAGGTATCACTTCTGTGTCACTGTTAGACAGAGGCACAGTATACTAACCTCGAAAAAGGGCATAGCAAAATTAATTTAAAATGGGTGGCGAAAGCCAAACACACTCTGGCTAGGTTTATAAATGCCCTAGGGCAGATAGCCTAGTATGAACATATGAACCTATGAGAGCTCAGGGAATTAGCCAGGCTGCAAGGTTCGGGGTTTGAAGCTGGGGGTGCAGAATCTGGCCCTCCTGCTGGGACAACAGGGAAGGGGTCTGAGGCAGGTGCCATGGTTCCAGCAGTGACATACTGTGCAAGAGTGGATACCAGTGCTGGCATGGCCAGTCTGGTGCAATCAATATTGTCCTTGGTTTGTCCTGTTTGATCTTTAGCAGAACTTTCGAGAGGACAGGAAGACGGGGAAAGGCATAAACTGAAAGTCTTTCCCAGGTGAAAGACAGGGCATCCACTTTCTAAGCTTGACTGTGGGGAGTCCTTGTACAGAATTTGTCCAACTGGTAGTTCTGAGGGGAGGCAAACAGGTCTATCTCTGGGTTCCTCCATTTGTTTCTCAAAATGTTGAATGGGTCCATGAGATTTCTGCTTAGGTCGTCTGCCAGTGAATTTAGCTTGCCTGGCAGGAATTGAGCTTGTAGGTGCACTTGGTAGCTCAAGGCAGTGTTCCACAGAGCCATGGCTAGTCTGCAGAGAGGATACGAGTGGGTTTCCCCCGGCTTGTTTATATACCACATAACAGTGGTGTTGTCTGTCTTTACCAATAATTGTCCTGGAAGAATGTGGTCCTTGAAGGCTGTCAGGGAGTTCTGTACAGCTAACATTTCTTTTTGATTGATATGCAGGTGCATTTGACTCGGGTTCCATTTGCCCTGAATGCACTGCCCTGCCAAGTGAGCCCCCCATGCATAGTCTGATGCATCTGTTGTTAGGGTTTGGGCGGCAGGGGGTAGAGTGAATGGCAGTCCCTTGTTGTGGTAGCAGGCTTCTGCCCACCAAAGGAACTCTGTCTTTATACAAGGAATGATAGGAATCATTGATTCCAGGTCCTGAGAATGTTGACACCATAGGCTTTTTAGATACCATGGTAGTGTCCTCATATGCAGTCTTGAATATGGAATTAGTAGAATGCAAGAAGCCATGAACCCCAGGGCTTGCAGGATTTTCCTTGCAGATAGCTGGGTCTTTGTGGCCAGTAGTTTGAAGTAGGCTGTCAAACTTGTTTCTCTGGCATGAGGTAAGCCATCTGGGCAGGGTACTAGATGAGATTTCTTTTCGTTTATGGTGTACCCCAGTGAGGTTAGCAATTTCTTTACAAATGCCAGATGATTTAGTAACATGACCTGGCTTTCTGCCTGAATTAGACAATCGTCCGGGTATGGGTATATTTGAATATTACTGGAGCTAGGCACTTTGTGAATACCCTGTGTGCAGTAGAGAAGTCAAAGGGAAGTGCAGAGAACTGATAGTGCTTGAGCCTGCTCTGAAGCGTAAGTATTTCCTGCAAGATTCCCTTATTGGGATGTATAGGTAAGCTTCCTTTAAGTCTTAAGATTGCCAACCAGGCTTCTTTGCCTAGCATAGGAAGCAGCTGATGAAGTGTTAGCATTCTGAATTTTGGGATTACCAAAAAGGTGTTTAGAATAGATAGGTCCAGGATAGGACGCCAGGAGCTGTCTTTTCTGGGTACCAGGAAAAGTCTTGAGTAAAAACCTTATCCCCTTTCTTCTGCTGGGACAGGTTGAATAGCCCTGATACTTAGAAGAGAGAGAACCTGCTGCTGAGCCTCTGCCCACTGATTTGAGGGTATGTCTGGCCAACAGTTTGGGGTTGGTAAGGTGCAGAAGTGGAATCTGTATCCTTTGGAAACTATATTTAAAACCCATTTGTCCTGGGTAATGAGTTTCCAGTTTTTTGCATGCAGGGCGATCTTTCCCCCTAAGGGAGCAGGTTGCTGAGCAGTCCTTGGAAGGTTTAAGGTTAAGTCATTGTGACAGTTTTCCAAAGGGGGGTGTCTTACTACTTCCAGCTTTGGAAGTGAGAGCCCCCCACTGCTTAGGCCTGTGAGTACCTTGAGACTGTAGCCTAGGTGTCTGCTGTTGCTGGGTTTGGACTGAGAAGGACTGGAAGAGACAGAAAAGGACCAATTCTTAGAAGGCCAATGCATACTAAATCTGGGAGGCTGTACTTGCAGGAAATCTTTAACAGTTTACATACATTTAGCTTTTTCCTCCATCTTTTTAAGGACTTCTTCTGCTTTGTTGCCAAACAGACGGTCTCGGTTTAAGAGAGCATCCAGCAATTGAACTTTAACATAATCTGGCAAATTTTGCTCCTTAAGCCAATCGTGCCTTCTAAGAACAGAGCCAGTGACAGCAGCCCTGCAAGATGCTTCTAAAGAGTCAAAACTACATTGCAAAGTATGTTTACCAACTTGTTCAGCAGAGTGCATTAAATCCTGTATTTCTTTATTTTCAGCACAGTCAGGAATCAATACCATTTTCTGTTTAAGAAGTCCCATAATATGTTGCTGATACTTTTGCATATGAAACTGGCAGTTTAAGGCCCTAAAGGCCAAAGAAGCAGAAGTGTATACCTTCTTACCCAATCTGTCCAAGGCCCTGGAATCTCTATCAGAGGGGGTAGGGTTTTTGGCAGTAGTAGCCTTAATGTCTTTAGGTCCCTAGGAAATGGTCTCTGGGTCCGCAGTAGGATTCTTGAAGAGGAACTTGTGAGAGTCAGGTACTCTGTAATACCCGTCAGGTTTCCTACGAGCTGGAGGTAAAGTGTCTGGGGCCAGGCTAGATTCCAAGAAGGCATCATTCACAATGTCCAGGACAGGTGGGATAGCTAAAGGCCTGTGTTGATGTAGGAGTAAGAATTCCCTAAGCCTCTTTTTGGAGTCAGAGTAATCCTGGCTTTCCCAGCAGAAATGCTCCCTAAGAGAGTGCAAGGTTTCACAAAAGAAAAAATCTTCTGGAGGGGAAGCAGAGGGAATGGAGTCCTCTGTATCAGAATCATCAAAGGTAGATAAGGGCAAATCCTGGTAATCAGACGAAACAAATTTCAGAACCCTGATCAAAAGAATCAGAAGGAAAATCAGTTCTAGGTCTCACAGAGTGAAAGCTGGCTTCCCCTAATTAAAATAATAAGGTCTTCAGCCATTCTTATAATTTATTTTTTAGGCATATGGGCCTCACCATGTGGTTTGGACGTCGGTTTTCTAGGTGTGGGTCAAGTTTTCGGCCTTGAAGAAGAAGAATATGGCGTTGGTTTGAAATGCAAGTCAGTAGGTCTGAATACACTCTCAGAAGCCGGTGCCTGCACAGCGGCTCCGGACCCATCCAAGGTAGAGACATCCACAGGTTCCATGGTGGAAGAAGCATCTCGTGGCATACCAGACTCCGAATGGATCTCAGTAGAGGCCTGCGAATCTGAAGTAGCGAGTATCAGGAGCTGCGAAAGCGCCTCACTGAGTATCGGCGAACAGGCGTCTAGTTTAACGGAAGCGTTGTCAGCAACTTTGAACCTATGCGGTCTGTCTCTGTCTATCTTTACATTTTTTCAGAATGTCGGTAGTTGGATGGCTTACTAAAGCTATTTCTGGATAATTAAACAGAGTTCCAAAATAGTTTGATGCAAAAATGAACCGACGACGAATAGTTCGAGGATTGAATAAGGCACAAAACCAACAGCGAGGGACGTTGTGGTCTGGGCCTAAACAAGGAATGCAGTACGAATGAAAATCTTTATGAGGTATTTACTTTCCACAGGTAATACAATTGTTAACTTTTACTGACATCGGTTTGGAGCAAGAAAAAGGATCCGCAACAGGGTACTTAGCTTTTTTGAAGACTTCGGTTCTGAAACTCGAAAACGAAAATTTCAGGAGTCGGCCGACCGGCACTTGCGAACTGCTTCTGCTTCAATCACCACTGATGTAATGGTGTCGGCTGCATGCTTTATACTCCTGACATCATGGAAGAAGAGACAGCATCCGACACAGGGATCCAAGACTTTGATATTCAGGCCGGCTGAGGGCTACCTGCAGGCAGATAACCCAAATGTAAAGACTGCAACAGTGAAATACCTG
Organism: Protopterus annectens; assembly: GCF_019279795.1. Taxonomy (NCBI): domain Eukaryota; kingdom Metazoa; phylum Chordata; order Ceratodontiformes; family Protopteridae; genus Protopterus; species Protopterus annectens. The sequence continues at coordinate 878,215,732 of NC_056748.1, read as the reverse complement.
AAGAACATCCCAGGATGTACAGGGGCCAGCTCCAAAGACCTACAGAAATACTGAATCCTCAGGTGAAGGGTCACTGGAGGTCCAATCACCTCTCTGTTTTAGGATCTCAAGGATGGCACCAAATGAGACATCTTCTGGAGATGATCGTAAGGACCCTTCACCCTCAGAATCCATATCCTCAGTGACTGACACTTGTGGAGAGTCAAATTGCCTCCGCTTGCACCTTCTCTTCTTAGGGAATTCCTCAGCAGGGTGTTCTACAGAAATGTCAGAAGAGATTACAAAACCCTGACTGGTAGACTGGAGGTCTCAAGTTGGCTTGTCCATGTGGAGTGGAATGATGAGGATCCAAGTGCAGAGACATCTGGGTGCTGGAGTGAAATTCCGAGGGGGTTGGGATCATCAATTCTGTTGGAGCAGAAAACACCCTCTTCATAACCTCACAGGCAGACTGTCCTGGGGAAAGAGAAGACCCAAGCACCGAGAAGGCAGGTTTCTGGACCATAGTTGCCTCCTGCCCCAAAAGGAGTCTTTCCAAGAAGGAAGTCGATGCCAAAACATCAAGGTGCACAGGTGGCTCCAAGACCTTCGGAGTCGATCCTAGAGCCTCGGATCCAACAAGGAAGCTTTGCCTCTAACAGTCCTCCATATCTGAAGATGTTGGACCTGTGGCACTCAGAGTTAGCTTCGGATCTGAACATAGGATCATCTTTGGATTCAAGCCACACAGGGACTCTGAACCAACCAAAGGGATCTGAGGAGGAGTCTGAAATGGTGGTGTGGTTGATTGATGGGCCTCTTGACACAAAGTGGTAGGAGCTGGTAACAGACCCATCTGGATCTACAACAATAGAAAGTTCCTCATCATCCTATCCACATCTTCTTCAGTCAAACATCTGGAGGACTGATACAAGGCCAGAGAAGTTGACTTAGTATGGCACCTTTCCAGAAAGGGAGATGGGACCCTGGAAGGAACTGGATCCACAGAGGGGAGAATAACAGTTCCTAGGCATAACAACAGGATCTGCACTGTCGGCTCTGTATATTTATTGTCAGATCTGTTAGCCTCTTTTTCTTTGGATCTGAAGGGGAAGAGGTTTGAGTCCTCCTCGAATCTGACTTGGTCCTCTTCCTAGACAACTCCAAAGAAGGAGTTGAGGAAGTAGAAAGAATAGGAGATTTCAACTCCTTGGACTTTAGTTTCAGGGACTGAGCCCCTGAAATCACTTCTACAAAAGAAAACGTCAAGCCTTTCAATATTCATTTATTCTTCCTGTCCACTAAAGCATGTGGATTAAAGGTGTGGCAGATTGAACAGTCTTCCTGTAAGTGCTGTGGGCCTAAGAAATAGACACACAGATTGCGGGCGTCTGAAGCAGGCAACTTGTTCCCACACACACTGAACACTTCTTAAAGCTGGAAGGGCCCTTCTCAGTCATTCTACAATAAGACAAATAAAGCAGAAAACGAGATTTTTTTTTTCTTTTTAATATAAAGGTAAAGGAAAGGTATTACCAACAATGGTAATTAGAAAGAGACTATCTTGTAAGGGAAAGATACCAACAAGGGTAATGGAAAAATAGTACCTGGAGAATATTTAGAAAATGTGGTTAAAAAAAAAAAAAAAAAAAAATATATATATATATATATATATATATATATATATATATATATATATAGGTCTACTGCTTTTCATCAAATACCACGTATTCGAAAAAGAGCAGTAGACCGCTCAGTTATGCGAAAGTGCACTTTTGCGAACTCAGCTTCTACGAACAGATCGCACCACAGTGGAGGACAGCAGGAAAACGTGCTATGTCCTCCATTGTGGTGCGGTAGTTACGGACCTCAGGGTTAGGGCACGGGTCATGGTAAGGGGATAGCCTTACTATCTATCCCCTTACCATGACCCGTGCCCTAACCCTAAGGTCTGTGACTACCACACCACAGTGGAGGACAGGCTATCCTCCACTGTGGTGCGGTGGTCACGGACCTTAGGGTTAGGGCGTGGGTCATGGTAAGGCGATAGCCCTACTAGCTATCCCCTTACCATGACCCGCGCCCTACCCCTAAGGTCCGTAACTACTGCACTAAACATCAGTAGTAACCCGTTCGCTGAAGCGGGTTTCGCGAAAGTGCACTTTTGCATAATCCAGGGTCTACTGTGTGAGTTCGAAGAAGTGTATTTTCGAACTTATACAGTAGACCCATACATATATATATGGATTCACTTCATAACACTGAAAGCTCAAAACACTGAAAAGTACAGTTTTGTACCTACCATAAATGTAGATGTTAGAGTGTCTTCACTGCTGCAGTCATTACACTTGGGTTATCCTGCCGTCAGGCTGTCCCGCAGTCGGCCAGAGTTTCAAAGTCATGGTCCGGCGTCGGTTGCCGTCGCCTCCTCCCTGATGTCAGTGCGTCAGGGGTATATAAGAAGCAGCCGACGCCATTTTCTTCAGTTTTTCTTGCCCCAGATGTCAGGTGTTCCCAAAAAGATAGGCAATACATATCGCAAAACATACAATAAGGTGTAACAAACCCTGTAGCAACCAGCAAATACACCACATAGGTATAATAGTGCAGAAAGTTATAGATAAGACCCAGCTAAGAAAGAGGGGATTGGTGGGTGGGTAACCAGGACTGCGGCAGTGAAGACACTCGAACATCTACATTTATGGTAGGTACAAAACTGTACTATGTTCATCATGTTTCACTGCTGCAGTCATTACACTTGGGTTGAATCCCAAAGCTGAGTGAGGGTGGCTAGTTCTATAGAGGATTTGGTGTGGCTATAAGGCCCTGCAGCACAGCAGTGGCAAAGCCAGCTCTGGATCTAGAGTAAAGAGGCAAGTGGTAATGCTTGGTAAAGGTGTGCACTGAACTCCAAGTTGCAGCTTCCAAAATGTCTTTGGTAGGTACTCCTCTAAGGTAGGCAGTAGAAATAGCAGTTGCCCTGGTGGAACGTGGCCTAATGTTTGATGGTACAGGTTTCCCATGCTGTGTGTAGCAGAACCGGATACAGTGTCCTATCCACTTTGAAATGGTCTGCTTTGAAATAGCCTTTCCCTGTGATCCTACAGCATATGATACAAACAATTGTTCAGTTTTTCTGAAAGCTTTTGTTTTGTCCAAGTAGAAGCGCAACTGCCTGTGTATGTCCAAGGAATATAGAAGTCTCTCCCCTTTATTCTGGGGATTTGGATAAAATGTTGGCAAGTGAATAGTTTGGTTAAGAGCCACACTGGATACCACCTTAGGCATAAAGGTAGGGTTTGTTCTTAAAGAAACCCTGTCTTGGTGGAAAATGATGAAAGGCTCCACTGCCATTAGTGCCTGCAGTTCTGAGACTCTTCGTGCTGATGTTATTGCCAGAAGTAGAGCAGTTTTCCATGATATATATTTTAACTCTGCTGAATTGGCTGGCTCAAAAGGAGGCAAAGTGAGCTTTTCCAAGACGAAATTGAGGTCCCAAGTAGTTGGTGCTCTCCGGGGCGGTCTTATGTTTTTAGCCCCTCTGAGGTACTGTTTTAGCAATGGGTGAGAGAAAATAGGAGGATCTGTGTTGTAATGAGCCGAGATGGCAGAAGCGTGGATTTTAATGGATGAGAAGGATAGTCCTTTGTCCAGCATCTCAGTTAAGTATTGTAGCATCTGAGGAATGTTAGGGACAAGAGGATCAAGGTTTTGAGCCTGGTTCCAGGCACAGAATCGTTTCCACTTTTCTGAATAAGATTTCCTGGTGCTAGGCCTCCTGGCCTCCAAAATGACATCCATAACAGCTTTAGAGAGAGAGGAGTTGTCTGTTTGGCTAATGAATCTGCCATGCAGCCAGGTTTAAGGTTTTGAGCTGACTGTGGAAGATCTGATTGTTTTGCTGAGTCAGAAGGTGTGGAATTTCAGGCAAAATCCAAGGTGGGCCTTGAGCTAAGTTCTTTAAGATTGGGTACCAATGCTGGCGTGGCCAGTCTGGAGCAATCAGTATCATCCGTGGTTTTTCTTGTCTGGCTTTTAGGAGTACCTTTGAAAGGAGAGGCAGAGATGGGAAGGCATAAACATTTAGGCTTTTCCAGCTGAACGAAAGAGCATCCACTTTCCATGCTTGTGTGTGATAAGTCCTTGTGCAGAATTTTTGTAGTTGGCAATTCAGTGGTGAGGCAAAAAGATCTATGTCCAGGCACCCCCAATTTTGCATTATCATGCTGAAGACTTGAGGATTTAATTTCCACTTGTGAGGATCCATGATGTTTCTGCTTAAGTCGTCTGCCAGAGTGTTTTTCTTTCCTGGCAGGAATTGTGCTTGCAGATGAACTTGATAGGTTAGAGCTGTGTTCCACAAGGTCATAGCTTGTCTGCATAGGGGGTAAGAATGAGTGCCCCCTTGTTTGTTTATGTACCACATTACTGTGGTGCTGTCTGTCTTTAATAGTAATTGTACTGGATGCAGAAGATCCTTGAAAGCTGTAAGGGCATTTTGTACAGCCAACATCTCTTTTTGATTGATATGAAGGTGCATTTGGTCTGTGGTTCATTTGCCCTGAATACATTTTCCTGCCATGTGTGCTCCCCGGGCGTAATCCGAAGCATCTGTTGTTAAAGTCTGCCTGGCTGTGGGAAGAGTGAAAGGCTGACCCTTGTTGAGGTGACATGCCTGTGCCCACCATCGAAACTCCTGTCGTTGGCAGGGAATTAGTGGTATTACTGTTTTCAAGCTGTGAGAGTGTTGAGACCAAACACTTTTTAGGTACCATTGTAATTTCCTCATATGCAGTCTTGCATATGGAATTAGTAGTATGCAGAATGCCATGAATCCCAAGGCCTGCAGAATTTTTCTTGCAGGGAGCTGGGACTTTGTTGCCATCAATTGAAAATACTGAGTCAGTTGTCCTTGTTTGTCTGGCGTGAGATAAGCCATCTGGGCCGTTGTATTTAAGCTGGCACCCAGGAATATTATCTCTTGTGAGGGCACTAGTTTTGATTTCTTTTCGTTTACTGTGTACCCTAGGCAACTTAATCTTTTTACGAATGCCAGATGCTTTAGAAGAATGTCCTTGCTCTCTGCTTGAATCAGGCAGTCATCCAGATATGGATATATTTGAATTCCTTTTTGCCAGCAAAATGCAATTACTGGTGCCAGGCACTTTGTGAAGACCCTGGGTGCAGTAGATAAGCCAAAAGGCAGTGCAGAGAATTGGTAGTGCATTGAACCAGCTATGAATCTAAGGTATCTTCTGCAATTTTGTCTGATAGGGACATGCAGGTATGCCTCTTTGAGGTCCAAAGTAACAAGCCAAGCTTTCTTGCCCAACATGGGAAGGAGATGCTGTAGTGTCAACATTTTGAATTTTGGAATATCCAGGTAAGTATTTAGAGTAGAAAGGTCCAGAATGGTTTTCCAGGCTTTGTCCTTTCTGGGGACCAGGAAGAGTCTTGAGTAAAATCCTTGTCCTTTTTCTTGCTGTGGTACTTTTTGAATAGCTCTCATGTCCATGAGGGCTGTAATTTGTTTTTGTGCCTCTGCCCATTGATTTTGTGGCAAATCTAGCATTCCTTTTAGCCTTGGAAAAGTGTGAAAGTGGAACCTGTAACCTTGAGACACAATATTTAGCACCCATTTGTCTTGGGTGATTGCGTGCCAGTTTTGAGAGAAAAGTGCTAGTTTCCCCCCTAAGGGAGCTGCCAAAAGGGAAGAGTTTGGCATTGGAAGGGGGAAGTCATTGGGACTGTTTCCTGTAAGGTTGTGCCTTGTCCTCACTTCCTTTTAGGGTTGAAGCACCCCACTGTTGTGGTCTGTAAGAGCCTTGTGGCTGAGATCTGCCTCTTGGGCATCTGTATCTGCCTCTTTGTGGCCTGTCTGACACTGGAAAGGACCAATTTTTTGTAGGCCAATTTCTGCTAAATTGTGGTGGCTGCACCTGTAAGAAATCCTTCACTGTTTGCATAGATTTTGCCTTATCCTCCATTTTCTTTAATACCTGTTCTGCCTTAATACCAAATAAATTATCTTGCTGCAAAGGAGCATCCAATAATTTTGCCTTAACATGATCTGGTAAACTTTGTTCTTTCAACCAAGCATGCCTTCAAATCACAGATCCTGTAACTGCTGCTCTACAAGAAGCTTCTAATGAATCAAAACCACATTGCAAAGTATGCTTTCCCACTTGTTCAGCTGCATGCAATAAATCCTGCATTTCCTTATAATCAGTTTGTTCTGCATTTGTACTCATTTTCTGTTTTGAGACAGTAAATATTGTTGATATTTAAGCATGTGAAACTGGCAATTTAAAGCCCTCACTGCTAAAGTTGCAGAGGTGTAAACTTTCTTCCCCCATCTGTCTAATGCTCTAGAATCCCTATCCGAGGGAACTGGATTTTTAGCCGTGGAAGCCTTTACCCCTTTGGGACCCTGGGAAATAGTTTCTGGGTCAGCAACAGGGATTTTTATAAAGAAATTTGTGAGAATCTGGGACTCTGTAGTACCTGTCTGCCTTGACTGGAGCTGGGGGTAAAGAATCAGGATTTAAATTAGATTCAGAGAACACATCATCCACAATGTCCAACACTGGCAGAATAGCAAAGGGCCTGCGCTGAGGCAATAAAATAAATTCTCTGAGCCTTTTCTTGGATTCTGAGTAATCCTGGCCCTCCCAATGGAAATGCTCCCTCATGGTATGTAAAGTTTCCCCAAAAGAGTAATCCTCAGGAGGAGAGGCTGAAGGAATTGATTCTTCAGCATCAGAGTACTCATAGGGGGGTAAAGAATATCCCTGGTCTGAAGAGGAATCAGAATATATAGAAACCTGGGCAGAGGAATCATAATCTGTATCCTGCCTAGGCCTTTTATCAGGAGGGGGATGAGAACCCCTGATCAGAGTTATCAAGTCTTCGGCCATGTTGAGCATCTGTTCTTTAGGCATGGAGGCCTGTCCAGGTGAATGTTGTACTTGCTTCTTTGTCTTTAATTTAATTTTAGTCTTGGCTGTAGTTGCAATGTTAAGTTGTGTAGGCCTGAAAACACCCTCAGAAGCCAATGCCTGCTCAGCGGCTCTGGACCCATCTGAAGGGTTAATCTCCACTGGCCCAATACCTTGAGTATCCAGAGGCCTAGGCACCTCCACGTGGGAGTCAGTCGCGGCCTGCGGTTCTGAGGTAGCGGGTGTCAAGGGCTGCGAAAGGGCCTCACTGAAAACCGGCGAACCGGCGACTGGCCTAGAAGAGGCTTCGTCATCAGTTTTTGGCCTCGGATGCCTATCCTTATCTTTATCTTTGCGTTTTTTGTGCATTCCGGTCGTCGGTTGTTCCGACGGCATTGTATAATTAAACCTTCGGCCAAAGTAATGGCGAGCAAAATCAAACCGACGTTTAATAGTGTGTTTGTTAAATCTAGCACAAAACCGACAACTAGTGACGTCGTGATCTGGGCCTAGGCATGGAATACAGTAAGAATGAAAATCCTTATGAGGTATTTGCTTCCCACAAGAAATACAATTATTAACTTTTACTGACATTGGTCTGAGGCAAGAAAAAGTTTCCCCAATGGGGTACTTAGCTTTATTGAAGACTTCGGTTCTGAAATCGAATTTGATATCTCAGGAGTCGGCCGACCGGCACTTGCGAACTGCTTTTGCTTCGGGCACCGCGTGGCAAGAAAGACTGAAGAAAATGGCGTAGGCTGCTTCTTATATACCCCTGAGGCACTGACGTTAGGCAGGAGGCGACGGCAACCGACGCCGGACCAAGACTTTGAAACTCTGAGCAACTGCGGGACCGCCTGACGGCAGGATAACCCAAGTGTAATGACTGCAGCAGTGAAACATGATGAACATCCTCAAAACACTGAAATTTCAAAACACAAACCTCAAAACACTGAAACCCCAAAACACTGAGACCCCAAAACACAAACACCAAAACACAAACACCAAAACACTGAAACTTTAAAATCTTGAAAACTCAAAACACTGAAAACACATATGATACACATACTGAGTTCAAACAACATAAATCATAGCACTTTCCACCAAGTGTAAGCAGGGGGGAAAGCCTCCCTGCACCCCCCCCACACCCCCTACTACTTATATATATATCAACTCCAAGACTGCACTTCACTACACTAAGTGAAATCTTGGAGTTGATATATTTAAGTAGCAGGGGAGTGTGTGTGGGGGGGGGGGCGCAGCCCCCCACATGGAGCGGTGCAGGGGTGCTTGCCCCCCTGCTTACACTTGGTGGAAAGTGCTATGATTTATGTTGTTTAAACTCAGTATGTGTATCATATGTGTTTTCAGTGTTTTGGTCTTCTATATTATGAAGTTTTCTCATTTTCAGTGTTATGAAGTGAATCTATATATATATATATATACACACACACACATACATATACGCACATGTACATATATATACACACATGTACATATATATATATATATATATATATACATACATACACACACATATACGTGTATATATATATAAATATCTTAGTATATAACACATGAACAGAAAAATTAGCTTATCTGACCAAAAAAACGCTGAAGCAAGATCTGAGGTATGTTAGGGGTTGGTGCATTATGGGTAAGGGAGAAGCTCGAGAACTTTTTGGTTACCACAAGCTTTAGTAACAGCCAAGCCGGATTGAAGGATTGGATTCGAACCAAACAGTTGAGGACAGAATGAAAACTGACATCAGACCTACATATTTTATTAATTAAAGACTTGGATTTAGGTAGATTTATGCAAAAAACTTAACTTTTCTAATTGTTATCCTCACTTCCATAGTTACCATCCATTTAAACAGAAAAAAAGTTTGGTCAAGGGCCAAATAGTCAGACTATCTAGGATCATCTCTGATGACACTGAATTAACTAAGGAGTTGAAAACCCTTTTAATATGTTTCTAGCAAAGGGATATCTGGAAGACATGCTTATTAAAATCAACGATGAGTTTTACACGGCAGACATCGAAAACTGAAACCTATTTTGGGTACTGGCTTGTTGTATAACCATAGTAACCAAGACATTAAGGGAGCATGCCCAGGATATGAAAACAGCATATGTATTAAATATGGTAGGGAGTGTCAACATGTTTCATTGCTCATAAACACGAACATAATATCTCACAAAAGATTTTTGTGTGAAAAATTGGGTACTAGACCCCATTTTACCTTTTCTAGACATGCCAATATTAAAGAGAAACTTGAGAAGGGAACACCTTTTTGTCACAATAAAAAGAAACTGTCAAAAACAGGCACTAGAAAATGTGCAGCCTGTGGGCAGTGTAGATACGTTTTTGAAGGAGATGAATTCCTTTTAAAAAGTAGTAATTATAAGTTTAAATTTACTCCCCATTATGATTGTAATAGTAAGGGAGTCATATATTTACATTTTTGTGATTTAGATTTCTGTTTTTATACAGGGAAAACACAACATAAATTAAGAAAAAGAATACAGGAGCATTACTATGATATAAATGCAAATAAAGATTTCAATGCCATTCTCAGGCATAAATCAGTCTGTAATAACTAATTAACTCAATTTTTATGGTATTAGACCAGGTAACCCAAAATCCCAGAGGTGATCCCTGGGAATATACTCTTGAATGCTGTGAATTATTACATCAACTAAGGATAACGCAAGTGAACATCCAGGTTTGAGTGATACTGTCTCTTTAAACAGGGTTTTAAAATTATGTGCTGCTAAACTATAATCATATTGTTTCATCTTCCTTTGATATGTTTAATTATTTTCCAAGGAAGTCTTTTCTATACAATACTTTTTATAGTTTTAACAGATTTCTATATAAGCCATGAAATATTTATTGATAGATTTTTGAATAATTCCCGTGGTGGTGGTGCTGCGGTAGCGTTGTTGCCTCACAGTAAGATGCTGTCCAGTTCGATTCTCAGCTACAGCATCTTCTGTGTGGAGACATGCGCGAATGGACGTACCTTCGTTGGAAGGGTGTGCGTCAGGGCTGGTAACTCAGCACATAAAAAGCAACTACCAATCATTAGCGGACCGCTGTGGCGACCCCTAACCGGGAAAAGCCGAAAGACACAACAACATTTTTGAATAACTAATCAAGCTAATTATTGTTTCTAATTGTTGCAATTGTATTGGATATACTTTATCACGAGTAGACATATAAATGTGTTGTTTTTATTTAAAAATCAGTTCTGATGAAGTCCCTCGAGACAAAAGCACGTAACTGTGTAATTAAAAGGTTTCCTTTACAACGGCTCTTTTGTGTGGAGTGGTTTGAGTTTTATTTTGGTTTTAGTAAGTACACTGCACAGATGCTTACAAAGAAGAAACTTAGACAGCCTGAAAGAAAATCAGCTAGAAAAGGTGAACAGTAAAGACTGACTGGGAAGGATTCTGTAGCTGCTCAGCAAAAGTGGTTCAAGCTTCAGTTTTGGTGCAAGACACGGCTTCCAGTAATCTAGAAGAAAAAATAAGCCAAATGTGCTCAATCAGACAAATGAAACACTGAACTCAAACATAGCAACTCAAATAATAAAAGGCTGAAAAAATGGAATAAGTTTAAAACAGATATTCAGATAAGTTAATAGAACTGCAAAAATCAGAGGTCAAACTGAAGAAAAGGCTAGCCGAGTATGAGCCTGCTTAAGAAGACGTGTTTCAATAAAGTGAATTAAAGGACACAGCATGTAGGGAAATCTGATATTTTTGCTGTACTAACTAGAAGGAATAGAATGCATTAATTTTATGAAATCAAAAATGAGCAACAGGACTGGTATTCCACAGCTGAACTGTGAATTGAAAGGGAACGCCATGTGTGTGCTTCAAATCTGGCCATGAGAAAGCAGCAAACACCTTTATTCGTAAAGATGCCAGCAGAAAGAATTGACCCTTACACAACTATGGCAAAAGTGCAAAGTACTAAAAGTAGGAGACAGTAGATTGTTTATGGAAAATGAATACTCACTGTACATCATGCAGAAGAGAAATGACTTTATTCCAGTAATGAGGAAATGCAGAGAGGCAAGTGTGAAATTCAAGCTGCTGTATCCAGCTATCTTCAGAATATTTTTTTTCCTTGGGGATGAAAGTAATTTCTGATGCAAAACTGGTTAAGGAAGAAATGCATAAGTTTGTCCAACAAAATTGAGCCATCAAGTAGAAGGGGACTCTGGTTTTCATTTTTTCTGATAAATCACACAGAGAGACTTTGCCAGTGAAACATCTGCCATTGTTCCAAAAGCAAATCCTTGAGAGACAGAGGAAAGCACAGGAGTTGACCAGAAGAATTGGGAATATCATGGAACTGAACTGGAATCTGGGGTTGGAAGATGGAGGTGATGATGAGCAGGAAGAAAACCAGCAACAAGAAAATTAGTGAATAAATGGGAAAGCATCCACCTCATTTGTGAAATACATCTGTATAAGTGGGAAAGAGTGGACTTTTGCTGGCTTTGTTAAACTTGTGGGGAACTGAAAAGCATTTGTCTCACTTCATTCACTTAATCTCAAAAGACTCTAAGCAAAGAGGAAGAGGAAAGAAAAAGGCAACCATGTACATCAATTTCTGTTTTTAACAGCACTTCTGTGAAACTTTTCACAATATAAATCTCACATTTTATAGCAAAGTATTTTTAGTTGTTCCTGTATGCGATTTTTCACCTAATCTTTCTTTCTTTTTTTTTTTTTGGTATTAAGAAATGTAAGCATTACAGTGTAAAAAAGAAAAGATGGACAAAAGCATGTTTAAGTTAGTAGGCTGTATTCGTGGGTTGTTGAGGTGGGGGGGGGGGTGTAAAAGCACCAAGATCACAATATGTGTAGAACTGATGTTTTCAATTACCTTTGCAAAGGTGAATGCCTGGAATAAGACCCTTGGCCTATTCTAATAAATTCAAGTGGAAACAAGTAAATATGAACACCGAATATAATTAGCAACAAATGTTTCAGATTGTCTTTTAGGCTGTAGCAGAGGACAACATTTTTTCTTTTTTCTCTTACACTTCCATGGAGGCAAGCTGATAATAGGGTAGTAAAAGACAGAAGACTGGTTTCTTAAAGGCTAAAAGTGATTTCTGAAAATATGCATGTTGTTTTCACATGGGGGGAGTAAAGCTAAAACAAAGAAAAGACAACAATTAGTGTGAAGTAGAAGCACAGGTAACGTGTCTTATCATGGATAACCTCAGGTTAGGGTCTGTGTTGTCTGGCACAAAAGTTCCTATTAGACAGGTTAAGCTTCATGTGTTTGTATTAAGCTAATGGTTTATGGGGTGTTACAGAGGTTTTTTTTTCTTCTTTTTTTTTTTGTTTGAGGGTTTTTATTAAAACAAAGTCGTCCTGTAAAATGTGACATAGGTTCAAATGATAAGAAAACACACATAAATGATTAACCTGTCAATTTATCACAAAAGCTGGAAACAAACATTTTAAAAAGATGTATATATATATATATATATATATATATATATATATATATATATATATATATATATATAAAAATAATAGGGGGGAATAATTACTTCTTACCATAATGGTGACACTTTCCATATTATCTTGAAATGTCAATGGTCTCACAGGTACACACAAAAAAGAAAGAATACTTAAATTATATTAAGAAATGCAGAGTGTGGACAGCAATGCAACAGGATGCACATTTGGAGAGATCAGAGCATGTGAATTTGATAAAGAAAGGATTTCAGGATGGATATTCAGCAGAATATCGGGGACAAAGGAAAAAAGGAATATTTGTATTATTTGTTGGAGGAGCTCCAGTAGTGACAGAAGAGATAAAGATAATAATGGCAGATTTGTAATAGTAAATGGCTACTGGCAAGGGATGAGAATTATACTGGCATGTATTCATATTCTACCTAAAAATGCCATTATGGAGCTTAAAAACATTTTGGTATAAATAATCAGTTTCAACAGGAAATATTACCTATAAGTTGGGGACTGGAATTTGATTTGCAATGATGGCGATGCATCTGGGGGACTTCAGGAAAATATAACAAAAGAGGGTAGATTTCTGAAGAAATTTTTGAAAATACAGTAGCAGGAACAAAGATAATTTGCATATTATTCCCCAAGACACAACAACTGTGCTGGAGTAGACATAAATTATATTGCACAGGAACATATGCATTTAATTGAGAACTTTGATACACATCCAATAACTTACAGATCACATGCAAATAATTACTAAGATAAATATGAAGGGTAATGAAATAAAGATGAGACACTGTTGCTTCCCACCTACCTGTTAAAAAGAGAGGAATTTAAGGAATGGGTAGTGGAAATTACCCAGGAACTGTTAGCGAAGATAGAAAGTATTTCAGAAGTTGTAGCTAATAAGAGGGATAAAACAAAAGTGGAGTTTATAAATAGGGTAAAAAAAAAACAAAAAGGAGATCTGGATAAGAAGTAATACGAATTATTTAGAGGGTCTAACAAAGGTTAAAGTACTACAAAGTAAGGGAAATCTCATAGAAAAATAAGAGGCACAACTGCACAGTGCTAAATAGAAAATAAGGAGGTACCTGGATAACATGCATGTGTTTAGAAAGATTACTGTTAAGCAACTGTTTTTTATAATAAGTCAAGAGTACAAAAATTTTGGCACAATGACTTGGGAAGAAAAACAAGAAAGGGTTGTTGCCAAAGTAAGGGAGCCTATAACAAGGAAAATTACCATAGATCCTGTACAGGCATTACATATATTTAAGAAATTTTATGAAAATCTGTATAAAGAAAGCAGAGGAGTGAGGAAATCAAGAAAAAGCACAGATGGAAATATTTATGGAAGAGTTGAATATGCCAAGGTTAGAGGAACCAGGGAGCGCTGTTACATTTAGAACCACTGGCAAAGAAAACAAGGGACACAGAAATTCAAGGATATAACTTGCTTGTGTTCAGGAAAAGTTGGCTTTATTTGCAGATGACATTATTTTGTACCTGATGGAGCCAGAAAAGGACAGTTCTGGGTTTTCTTGGGATAAAAAAAATAATGAAGATAAAAAAAAAAAAAGTTATGTAGTCACCATAATGTTCCATCTGTGTTCCCCATTTTCAATCTTCCTCAACCTGTGGGTTTTTGATCTGACTCGGCCCTCTACAAATTTAGGATTCAAAGCTCGAGCTCCTCCTCTGCATCTCATAATGCCTCATTCCCACAGATTACCTCAAATCGAGTTTGCTGCTAATGTATGTGACGATGTGAGGTATTGCCAGCTATGCCAGGAGAAGCAGAGCACTGGATGTGTAACAAATGCCAGTATAACTAGCTGGAATTTTGTAAAGAATTATATGCCATTTGCATATCAAACTGATTTGAACAGATGCTTGTGTTGAAAAATGGATTTGCAAAGCTGCTTGTGTTAAAAATGTACCAACAGTGTTGCCCTGCTGGACAGAAAAAGAAATATACATCCATTATTGTACCTGTTTATATGTACATGTTTTAACAGAAGATATTGGAAGAGAAGAGGTTAATCTCAATCCACCGAACTTTAAAAACGGTTTGAAATTAAATTACCTGGCTTATACTATAAAGATTGTATCTTACAATTCTCAATGCAGCCAGAAACAAAAAGTTTGCACTAGGAAGCTTTCTGTATTGTCTTTGCTACTCTGGAAGGGTGCAGGTTTGAAACTGTTTTATGACTTCCAGAAGCTGCAACAGATCTAAGCAAAAGAGAGAGTGAGTGTGTGTGTGTGTGTGTGTGTGTGTGTGTGTGTGTGTGTGTGTGCATTATTGACACATATGTGCTAAATCCTGGCAGTTTCTAGCAATGGGGGTAGCATGAGAACCAGAAGTCAGATGACCAGATGCATGTGATGTCATTCTGTAATCTAGGACAAAAATGATGTTTAATACTAGATGAGACTGAAGTCTCACTGCAGTCTGTTTTTGTAACCTGACAAGGAAGGACCCTCACCTACTTCATCTTGCCTTGCTCTAGCAAGTGACCAGGGAATAGTAATTCTTTAGTTCAGTCAGATAAATGTAGTGAGATTAGTTAAGTACTGGGTTTTTTTTTGTATCTGTGTGGATCTATTCATCTGTGTTATTTTAATATTTCCTGTGACTGAAACTCTGGTGTTTACTGTAAACAGATATATATAATTTTCATGTTCTTTTCTTAATTATTATTAAACATATTTAAACTTTTCATTTTGGCTGGTCTTTTACAGAAAACTTTAATCTCAGAGTACTTGTATATATTTGGTGACAACTCTGGCCACTCCTGAAAGCCTTGCTGTTGGTCAAACTATCATTTCTACTAATATTAATTTCACTCAGTATAACTGGGTAACCTTGTGGGTGGCTGCAGTGGTGCAGCGGTTAGTGTTGTCACCTCACAGCAAGAGGTTCTCCAGTTCGATCCTCGGCTGTGCTGCCTTCTGTGCAGAGTCTGCATGTCCTCCCTGTGGTCGCGTGGGTTTCCTCCAGCTGCTCCGGTTTCCTCCCACATCCCAAAGACATGCTGTAGGTGGACTGGATACTTTAAATTGGCCCTAGGAGTGAGTGCGTTCATGTGTGTGCCTTCTGTGGAAGGTTGGACGCTGGGCTGACAACTCGACACCGTAAAACTCCACTGCCAATCATGAGCGGACAGTTGATCCGCTGTGGCAACCCCTAACCGGGAAAAAGCCGAAAGAAGAAGAAGAAGAAAGAAGATAATTGGGTACCCTTGTAAAAGCCTTAGTATAGCTGGCTGTGGAGTGTCTGGTGGCAGTAACTACCCTATAGTCTGGACAGATGAGGCATACCTAGCAAATCTGTGCCAGCCTTTACCAGGTGTATGTGAGTGAAAATCAAATCTCAAACAGTGTGTGTGTGTGTGTGTGTGTGTGTGTGTCAGCTGCTTGACGAAGCATAGGTTTCACAGAGAGGGTGCTGGAGAACTTTGCTTAGACACTTGGCTGAGGTCTCAACTCTATAGCTGTGCCAGCTGGGAGTCTTACTGGGGACTTGGAAGGAGACAGAGAAATCCACACCCTGAGCTGTGTGTTCTCTGTGTGCTCTTAAGGAAAATTGTGCTTGATGCAGAGAGCTGCATTTGGAAACATTAAGTGTATCCATTTTAGTTCCAAGTGAACATCCCCCTCTCCAGTGTTAGTGATGAGAATTCATGCTCCTTGATTACTGACCCAGACAGGGGACGTCACAATGTACATGGAGGATATCTATATAATATTAGAAATAATCGTAAAGCCACCATACACAACAAAAGGATAGAGAGTATAAAGTTCAGAGGCTCAGAATAGGAACTGTGCTTCCTACTAGTATCTCCATCAGATCTTTCATAATTATGGACAGGGGAAGGAGGGCGGCGAGGTTGAGGAAGAATGAAAATGGACAAGACGGTGCGTACATAACTTCTTTATCTGATGTTGTCATTTTCATTCATTCCTCAACCAGTGGGACAGAGTCCCCAGCTACAACAACCTAGGGTAGCCCTCTTAGAAGGATATTCCAGAGCATTGCACAGCCAAAGGTAGCCCAATTCCTGGAAATAATGTGTAGTTTATAATGTGTAATAAAGGTATGAGAATTTGACCAAGAGGCAGCTGCACAAATGTCATCAACTGACACTTGAGCAAAAGGCTTGAGATGTAGCCATAGATCTCATAGAATGAGAATGAGCATCGATACATCCAGACAAAGGAATACCTTTCAAAGAATAAAGGAAATGCAATTTTGTAGTGTGGGTTTGGCAACTGCTGCTCTTTCTCTAATATCTGAGAAAGATATGAACAGTTGATCATATGCCCTGAAAGATTTTGTCTTATCCAGATAAAAACTCAACTGCCTATGAAAATCAAGTAGATGCAGCGTGTATTCACCTTTGTTTTGAAAACTGGGGAAAAAAAACGGTAGGTTAATAGACTGATTGATATTGTTTTCCGTAGCAACTTTAAGTAAAAAGAGATGGATTGGTCTGCAAAGATACTCTGTCCTTATGGAAAATTAAACAAGATTTAGAAAAGAGGCCTGAAGTAATGGCTACTAAAAAAACGGTCTTCCAGGAAAGAAACTTCAAATCTACCTTAGCTGCAAGTTCAAAAGGGGAAAGAACAATGCTTGTAAAATCAAAGTTAGGTCCAAAGGAGGAGTTGGATTTTTGCTTGAGGGAAGAAGTAAAAAGGTACTTCTGAGAAAAGCCTTACATAGTTTTGATGAAGCTAGAGAGGAATAGTTCTCTCCAATGTGAAAATTTGAAATAGCTACCAACTGAACTTTTACAGTGTAATAACTGGTTCCATTCTGGAAGAGGAGGGCCAGAAAATCCAATACTACTGGCACATAGTCGTAAAGGGATCTATCACCGTCAGTTGAGCCCAGATGGTGAATCTTTTCCATCTACTCTTGTAGATCTTCCTGGTAGATATTTTGTCAGAAGAAATCATGGACTGGGTTTGAAAGTCTGGAATGTCTAGCCATCATTGGAACTGGAGAAACCATGCAGTCAATTTTAGGCCTTGAAGATCTGAACAAGTCTGCCCTAAGGGATGGGGCAGTTCCAGTGTTCAGGGAGGGCAAATCAGGTGACACCAAAGGAAGGTAAACCAGACTTGGCAAGGCCCAAAGGTAGCAATAACAATTACTTTGATCTTCATCCTGTGTGCTTTCTGAAGAAATTTGGGAATCAGGTGTAAAGGAGGGAATGCATAATGTAGACTGGGGGGGGGGTAAAGTATCTCTTGCTGACTGTCCCTGAGGGGGGATCAAGGCAAAAAACCTGCTGTACTTGTTGAGGGGGGACACAGATTGCAGCAAGGCTGACCCCATTCGAGGAAGATCATGTTTGCCACTGACTGATTTTGCAACCACTCGTGAGGCATCACTAAAACTCTGCCGAACCTGTCTGCTAGAATGCTGTACTCCCCCAGTATGTGCATTGCAGTTAGAAAGCGGTTGGTAGATATCGCTCGTTGCCACACTCTCATTGCTTCTTGACACAGTGAGGAAGATCTGGTTCCTTCTTGCTTGTTGATGTACCACACTATGGACACCTTTGTCCATCTGGATCCCTATAGTCCCTACAGAGAGAAAGCTGTGTAGTGCTTGCAATGCTAGGAGGACTGTTCTCATCTCTAGGACACTGATATGCAAGTTGGTCCCTGAGAAGTCCATGTGCTTTGGCAGTCTGTCCCAGAAAATGCCCCCCCCCCCCATGCCAGCTGGAAGGCATCTGTGGTCAGCTAAGTATTTGGCAGGGGAAAAACAAAGTGGCATCCTTGGTTGACTTCTGGGGAAGGAAGCCACCAAAGGAGAGAATCTTTGCATACACGTGATAGCTTGATTGGTTGGTTCAGTGGGTGATGGTGTAAAGACCACTGGCAGAAGGACTACAAGAACTCGAGAGTTATCCCTCTGGAGCCAAAGCAGCCAGAGCAGACTTCTCGGTAGCCATCGCAATCCTCTACTCTGAGGGGGAATCCGCACTGAGCTGTCGAATGCTGAGGCCCTGAGGGGAAGCGACAGTTCTGAAAACTTCAGAGCTGAAGTAAGCCCCTGGACTAGACGTCTGCGCTTTGGCTCTAAGATGGACTGGGCCCAGATGCTATCGGAGCACAGTATGTCAGGGAGGTGGTTGGATTCGAAGTAATTACTAATACCAGATCCGATGTCTCAATTCTCAGGGCCATTGGATGCCATGACTCAGAAGCAGGAAGTGGGATCGGAGAAGGAGCTACAGCACAGAAAGGAGAATGTCTGCTCATGAATCCAGAAGGGGATGGAGCTGGCAAATCCCCCATCTGGATCTGTGTCTTGAGAAATTGTCTTAGTCTATGCCACCTCATGCCTGGACAAGCTCCAGGAAGACCTGACAGAAGAGGAAGCTGATGGTTGCCTGGGCACTCTTTTGGGAGAGGCCTCCTTAAGAGAAGACCTCTGCTCCAAGATACTCAAGTCTGAAATTACAGGGGAAGCATGGGGAGCCAAAGTAGGAGAGACCAAGAATGTCGGATTAGAGGTTTTTGGAGCCTTTTTTGGCAGCTCAGTAGAGGATCTCTCAGGGGAGCATTTTCTATGTTCCCTAGCCTCCTTATGCTTCTTGACGGGGGGTTGAGCCCCTGAAGTGGAAGGTACAGAAGGGGCAGGAGAAGGAAGCAAGCCCTTTAAAATGAGTTGTTCCTACAGTCCACCAGCACCCGCGGATTAAAGCCCTCACACAGCTGGACCTAGACAGTAAACACAAACCCTGCGGCATCAGATAAGGGGATCTTCTGCTCACAGGAAGTGCATTTTGTAAAACCCAATGGTATATCAGACTTCTCAGCCATGATAAACCAACAAAGGAAAAATATACCTACTTTGGAGAGAAAGGAGAAGAAAAGAAGGAACGGATGGAAGAAACCACGGGAAAGTCTAGCTAGACCAATAACTCTTTTTTTTAATATATAAATTTAGAGCCAAGAGGTAAACAAATGGGAGGAGAGGATAGAAAAATGGAACAAGAAAACATGGCTGAAGGCTAACTAATGGTTTTAGCACAAAACTTTTGACAACAGCTCTAGAGCAGTGAACCTCGATGCTTTTCGGATGAGCTGCAAATGAAATCTGAGGTAATCTGGGGGAAAGAGGCATTATGGGATGGAGAGGAGGAGTTTGAGCTTTGAACCCTAAGCTTGCAAAGTGTCTGAGTTGGATCTATGGGTTAGACCTGAAACCTACAGGTTGGGTAGAGAATGAAAATGACAACATCAGATCAAAGACTATAGCTACATACTATGTACCCACACATGAACTGGTTCAGCAATACCCATACTTATGAGGGCATAATAAAATTAAGTATTTAGGAGTATAGATTAAAAATGGTTCTGTTGTGGCAGCTAAGGATATGTGGGAAGAGACTAAACAAAAGATAATACAAAAACTGAGAAACTGGAAGCTCTTGCCTATGGATAAAACACAAGCAGTACAATGTTTTTAGTCCCTTTAATTTTAAACACAGGTCAGGCATACTTTTATCAACCACAGGTGAAGTCGTGGATAGTAATCAATGAATAGATGAAGGATTTTATCTGGGTGGGGAAAAGGGCAAGAGTCAAGTGGGATAAGTTGATTCTTCCAATAAAACAAGGATGTTTAGGATACCCTATGTGAAGAGATATTTTAGAGCTACACAGTTAAGGTTCTTATACATAACACAAGCAGAAAGCTACAATTCACAGTGGAAAGGGATGATAATGAAGCAGGGGGATGATTCCTGAAATAAGGAAAAAATGGGATACTGGATGCAGATCCTTAAGGAGAATAACATTCATACAGAAAATTATATTCATAAAGTAGCAGAACGTATACGTATTAGCCAAAATACAACTGGAGAAATGAGATTCTGCCAATAGGGATGACTGCAATTAGCAGTACAGAGACTAGAGAAGAGGGGCTGCAATTTACTGGAGGAAGCTGGCAAAGGAACCAAGGTACTGGGAACAAATAATTAGAGAGGGAATGGTAACAGAATGGGAAGAGGCCAAGAAGACATTTGTATTGCAGGCTAGTGATTGCTTTCTCTATCACAGACTAACATCAGAATTTACTTACTTACTTGCGGTGGTGGTGCTGCGGTAGCGTTGTCGCCTCACAGTAAGACGTTGTTCTGTTCGATTCTCAGCTAAAGCGTCTTCTGTGTGGAGACATGCATGAATAGGCGTACCTTCGTTGAAGGTTGTACGTCAGGGCTGGTAACTTGGTATGTAAAAATATGCTGCCAATCATTAGCGGACCGGAGTTCCGCTGTGGCGACCCCTAACTGGGAAAAGCCGAAAGATACAACAACTTATTGACATTTGGTGACCGGGAAAGTCCGACTGGGTCAGGAACCCATTTTCCGTGGAGGCCCGGGTAGAAAACTCGAGCAGTACAAATACAGGCAGGACATAGATATGATTGATGCCTTTTTAAGTCACTGCTGTATATGTGTCCAGAAAAGACAAATATTTTGTAAAATATTGCAAAAAATTTAACTCTATTAGTTATCATGTTTAACATACAAGCAAAAAAGTTAATAGTTCAGCTAATAGTACATCACACAGTATTTGTCAGGAAAGAATCACATTCGTTTTGTCTAGAAATTGCAGGCAGAGTTGGGGGATACCATGTACAGGCTATGTAAGTATAGGACGTTAGGGAGAGAAAAAGAAACTAGAACTAGTAAAGATGTAAGGGAAAAGAATCAGAAGGATGGGAGACAAGTAAGAAGGGGGTATATGACATATTTGAGAAAGATTATAGTGGGGTCCTTTGTGTAAAACCGTAAAAATAAGGGATGTCTGGGGCAGATGTAAGAACAGGGGTTGTGTAATTCTGGAAAGATGGACTAAAGACTAGTTGCCAAGTGATAATTTAAAGATTTGATTGGAGTTCTAGAGAAAATAGGGCAAAGAACAGTTGCCAGGTGAAAGTTTAAATGGCAAATGTGAAGAAGAAGGGGGAGGGGGAGGAGTTGAGGGAGACAGATCAAGTATTACAGTTTATGCTTAAGAGCATGGGGAGATATGGGAGCTGAGATAATGGTTTTTCAGATCAAGTCTGAAGGACTCAAAGGATTTAATACCAGAGCTATCTGAAGGTAGGGCGTTCCAGAGTTTGGCAAAGAGACAAAGAGAAAGGAATTGAGGAATCATAAATGAAAGACCAGCACTGGTTGACTTTGTAATTGAATCTAGAACAGAAGCTGTCGTTAAAAAATGAATAATTAGTAGGGCAAAACTACAGCAGTCAATTAGAAGAGGTCAGAAAAGATTGGGAAGAGATATTAGATATGTGATTCACAAAGAAACACCGGGAGGACATATGTATGGTTCCCAAACATGCAATATGCAACAAAATCTAAGAGACTTAGGATTTCTGCATGCAAGTGTTTGCATAGATACTTCTATACCCTAAGCAGACCGCAAAAATGTTTTCCTCAGGAAGATGGCAAAAGTTGGAGGTGTGATGTGGAAGTAAGGGGTAAATCGGAGTCTATGTTTTGGGAGTGTAATGAGTTGACAAACTTTAAAAATTCCCTACAGATTACTCTCAGGAATACTGGGTGAGCAAATGAGTGGAACTAAGGAAATTATTTTTTGAGCTGGGATGCAGGATCTGAATTGGGTAGAGATAGTAAGGCCTTAAGTTTAATTCTGGTGGCTGCCAAAAAAAGCAATTACTAGAAAATGGAAATCAAAATCTAAACCAACTATACGACGTAGTGACTTCAGAAAAAGGTAGGAGTAAATTACATAGAAAAAATATAAATTGTGGGAATACATGAAGAAACATGTTTTGGAGGAGAAATGAGGTTTAAGAGAAGGCAGAACAGAATAATTTATGCAATGCTGCTTAGATAACAATATATGTGATGCATAATGTTTGTAAATGTGAACTTGTTAATATGGTTTGATGACTACTACAAATGCAAGTTTACCTATGTCACAAGTGATAATTCAATAATGTTTTTTTTAAAAACAATGAAAAAGCAGGTGTAGAACCTGTTGCCTCTCTCTCAGAACACAGAACAGTATCTACAACACTTCTAAAAAAGTACAATATAGGCCTGTCTGAACAGACTTGCAGAGCTGATCTACTCCCTCTGCAAATCGCAGAGCAGTTCTGGATAGCATTCAAGATTTTGACTGCTGGGACAAAACAGCCACCTTCCTCAATAATCTGGGTAAGCACAACTTGGAAAGTCATGACTACTGGATACTTTGGAACTCTTCTCATCTTTCAAAGATACACTACTACTTCTTAGGGAACTGGACAGTCCTAGAAAGGGCAAAAGCAGGATCATAAAGACTAGCTACTGTGGACACAGCCAGTTACTCTGCTTGGAAGTACTTGAACAGATCTTGGAAGGCTGTCACAAAAAAAAACTTTTCTTGAAAGAAGGCATTCAAGATAGTTTGATTGAGCTCACCTTTAAATGAGGAGAACCTAAGCAGCACCATTCTATGCAGATACATCACTCTGCCAGCTGCCCTAGCTTTAGCATCAGCAAAAAAAGAAGTTGTGTACTCACCATAACGTTCCATGTAAGTTGTTGCTTTTCATTTGTCTTCAAACTGTGGGATTACAGATCCAATTCAGCCACATTTTCCAGCATCGTATCTGAGCTACAAGCTCCTCCCTTACCCATAATGCCCTGGTCTCCCTCCTCCCCTCAGATTGAGTTTGCTGCCGACAGTAGCACCTTGACCCAACCAAGAGCTTAACACCTTAGCATTAGTACCTTGAAAACACTATAGGAAAGACAAAGGCTTGCCAAAGTAAGGGCTGTCTCTTCCGCCCGTTGCACCACACAGCCTGCAAAAGGCAGGGGAAAGGAGGGAGGGATGGTATGACATATGAAAAGCAATAATTCAGATGGAACGTTATGGTGAGTACATAACTTTTTTATCTGAAGTTGTTTTCGTTTGATCTTCAACCTTTGGGACAGAGTCCCCAGCTACCAAAAGACCCTGGGAGGTCCTCATGGAAGGATATTCAAGATTACGGCAGAGCCAAAGGATGAGATAAAACTTATAGTGTGAAATAAACATGTGAGAAGATGCCCAAGTAACCGCAGAGCAAATGTCATCCAAGGAAATCCTAGACCAAAAGGCCGCTGAAGTAGTCATATAACTGTCAGAAGCCCCCACTAAGGAGCTTGGTTATGGTGGAAGTACACTGCCAGTAGAAAGTAAATACCAAAAATTCCTTGTAAGAAGAGAGAGAGACAAGGGGGATGGAGGGAGGGAAACCAGTACTGCAACAGTGAATACACTCAAACATCCACATTTATGGTAAGTGTACACAATTGTACTATGTTCTTTGTGCTTCACTGTTGCAGTCATCACATTTGGGTTGATTCCAAAAGCTGAAGAAAAGGGTGGAGGCAGTCAAAAAGACTGGGGGCTGGCTAGGATGCCCTGCAAGACTGCATGGCAAAGCCTGCTCTAGATTTGGAGAAGATAGGCAGGTGGTAATGCTTGGTGAAGGTATGAACAGAAGTCCATGTTGCAACCTCCAGGATGTCTCTGGTGGGGACCCCTCTGAGGAAAGCTGCAGAGGTGGAGGTTGCTCTGGTGGAATGTGTCCTGACCCCCTTGAGGGGAGGTTTTCCATGTTGTTTGTAGCAGAAATGGATGCAATGTGCTATCCATTTGGAAATTGTTTGTTTGGATATAGTCTTGTCCTCTGTTCCTGCAGCGAAGCTAACAACTGATCAGTTTTTCTAAAATATTTAGTCCTGTCTAGGTAGAATCTGAGCTGTCTGTGCACATCTAGAGAGTGCAAAATCCGTTCCCCCTTGTTTTGTGAGTTAGGGAAAAAGGTGGGAAAATGAAAGGATTGGTTGAGACCCACGCTGGACATCACTTTTGGCATGAAGGATGGGTTAGTCCTGAGGGAGACCCTGTCAGCATGGAAAAAAATGAATGGCTCTACAGCCATAAGTGCTTGTAGCTCTGATACTCTTCTAGCTGAAGTGATGGCCAGAAGCAAGGCTGTCTTCCAAGAGAGAAATTTTAATTCTGCTGAAGCTGCAAGTTCAAAGGGGGGCAGGGTGAGCTTTTCCAACATAAAGTTTAGGTCCCAAGCTGGGGTAGGAGCTCTTCTGGGTGGCCTCAAGTTGTTAGCCCCTCTTAGGAACTGTTTGATGACAGGGTGCGAGAAAAGAAGTGGCGCTGTGCTGAAAAGAGCAGAGATGGCAGAGGGATGACTTTTAATAGAAGAGAAGGATAAACCCTTGTGTAGTAGGTCTGCCAGGTAATCTAGGATAAGAGGTAGGGTGGGCTGTGCCGCTCCGGCTCCCTTAGCCTGGATCCAGGTGCAAAACCTTTTCCACTTGTCACCATAAGACTTTCTAGTGCTGGGGTGTCTGGCCTCATGTATAACATCTAGAACTTGTTTGCTTAGACTGGCAGCTTGATGAGAGGTCAGGGAATAAGCCAGGCTGCCAGATTGAGGGTCTGCAATTGGGGATGCATGAATTCTCCATTCCTCTGGGTCAGGAGTGTTGGGATCTGAGGTAGGTGTCATGGTGGCAGTGGTGACAGGCTGCGCAGCAGTGGGTACCAATGCTGCCGTGGCCAGTCTGGAGCAATCAGGACTGTCCACGGCTTTTCCTCCCTTATTTTGAGCAGTACTCTTGAAATGAGTGGTAGAGGGGGAAATGCATAGACTGAGAGGTTTTACCCACTGGAAGGACAGAGCAACCACTTTCCAGGCCTTGCTGTGAGGTCCCCTGGTGCAGAATTTGCTGAGCTGATTGGAGTGGGGAGGCAAAGAGGTCTAACGTCAGGGTGCCCCACTTCTGGGTTACAAGGGTGAAGATGCTTTGTTCTAGGCTGCCACTCGCTCAGGTCTAGCAGGTTTCTGCTTAGGTTGTCTGCCAGAGAGTTTAGAGAGTCTGGCAGGAATTGTGCTAACAGGTGTAGTTGCATGGCTGCGGCCGTGTGCCAAAGGGTCATAGCGAGCCTACACAGAAGATAAGAGTGAGTCCCTCCCTGCTTGTTGATGTACCACATCACCATAGTGCTGTCTGTTTTGATCAACAGAGGCCCTGGGGGGAGCAGGGGTCTGAACGCTGTCAGGGCATGCTGAACAGTTAACATCTCTTATAGGCTGAAGTGCAGATGTATTTGATTTGGGCTCCATTGGCCCTGAATGCATCTGCCATCCAGGTGTACACCCCAGGCATAGTCTGATGCGTCTGTGGTGAAGGTCTGGGTGGCATGGGGTAGTGAGAAGGGAAGTCTCTTGTTGTGGTAGCATGCTGCTGCCAACCAAATAAATCTTTCCTTAGACAAGGTATCATTGGTATAAGAGTTTCCAGGTATTCAGAGTGCTGACACCAAAGGCTTTTTAGGTACCATTGTAGTTTCCTCATATGCAGTCTGGCATATGGAATGAGTAGAATGCAAGAAACCATGAACCCTAGTGCTTGCAGGATTTTCCTTGTGGATAACTGGGTCCTGGTGGCTAGTTGAGAGAAGTAGGTTGTCAGGTAGGTTTGTTTTTCTGGTGTAAAGAATGCCATCTGGGATGCTGTGTCCAGGCTTGCTCCCAGGAATACAATTTTTTGTGTTGGCACTACTTTTGATTTCTTTTTGTTGACAGTATACCCCAGGGAGGTCAGCAGGTCTTTTACAAAGGTCAGGTGCTTTAGCAGCTTTTCCTGTCTGCCTGGAAGATCTAAGAATTCCCTGAGTCTCTTTTTTGACTGAGGATAGTCCTGACATTCCCATTGGAAATGCTCCCTTAAAGTATGTAGTGTTTCCCCAAAGGAAAAGTCCTCGGGTGGAGAGGCTGAAGGCATGGATTCCTCTGCATCAGAATCCTCATAAGCAGAGAAGGGTTGCATATCTTTATATTCAGATGCACCAGAGTCATCGGACTCCTGTTCAGATAAAACTACTAAGGACGAGTCTCTTTCTTTTCGAAGGGGTAGCCTGGCTTCCCCTGATAGGCATTATAAGGTCTTCCGCCATTTTAAGCATTTGAGACTGAGGCAAAGAAGTATGGGCCTGAGCTTGGGTCATCGTTTTTTTGGGTTTAGTTCGTACTCCGGGCCTTAGAAACTCAGTAGTTTTCGAAAGAACTGTAGACGCGAAAGATGTCGTCGGTCTGTGTTGAGTATCGGTAGTGCAAAGTACTTCCTCGGAAGCCGGTGCCTGATTAGCGGCTCTGGACCCATCCAAGGTAGAGATATCCGCAGGATCCTTAGTTGAAGAAGAGTCTTGCGGCATACCAGATTCCAAAAGGGTCTTGGCAGTGGCCTGTAAATCAACAGAAGCGGGCATCAAGGGCTGCAAATGCGCCTCACTGAGGACCCGGGAAGTGACGATTAGCTTAATGGAAGCGTCGTCGGCAGTTTTGGACCTGTGCAGTCTGTCTCTGTCTTTAACCTTGCGTCTTTTCAGAAGATCAGTTGTCGGATGGCTTACCAAAGCCATATCGGAAGTTGAGGACTGACAGCGAAAATAAATAGCTACAATAAGGGCCCGACAACGTATAGTTCTGGCGTTGAACAAAGCACAAAAGAGAAAGCAGGGTACGTCGTGGTCTGGGCCTAAACAAGTGATGCAGTAGGAATGAAAGTCTCGGTGTGGTATTTGCTTTCACAGACGAGACAATTGTTAACTTTTTCTGACATCGGTTAGAGCAAGAAAAAAGTATCCCTGGTGGGGTACTTAGCTTTAGAAGATTTCAACTTCAATTCGGAAACGAAAAACTCAGGTAGCGGCCGACTGGCACTCGTGTGAACTGCTTCTGCTTTGGGCTCCTCGGCAAGAAAGACTGATGTAATGGCGTCGGCTGCCTGTTTTTATACCACTGATGATCTGACGTCAGTCCTGGAGTGAAAGCAACTGACACAGAAATACTAAGCCTCTGGTATTCTGGCCGACTTAGGGCTACCCTGGCAGGGATAACCCAAATGTGATGACTGCAACAGTGAAACACGAAGAACATCAGGAAGACTGTTAACCTGATTAATGTTAGATTCTGAAGCCACTTTCAAGAGAAAGGAGGGGTTGGTGCGTAAGGACACCCTATCTTTATGGAATACCATACAAGGAGGCTAATCATATAAGGCCTGAATCTCCGACACTCTTTTAGCCGAGGTAATAGCAACCAGAAAAGCTGTCTTCCAAGACAGAAATTGCAAATCCACTGTAGCTGCAGGTTCAAAGGGGAAAAAAAAAACAAAAGTCTTGCAGAAGTAGAGTAAGATCCCAATGTGGCTTAGGGTCCTTGACTGGAGGCCGAAGTAAAAAGGTACCTTTGAAAAAGGCTTTACAAACCTTGGAAGAAGCTAGGGAAGCCAAATTGGCTCCTATATGAAAATTGGAGATGGCTGCCAGCTGAACCTTAGCTGTAGAAAAACTGGCACCCTGATGAAAAATATCTGCCAAAAATTCCAGGATGGTGGGAACTGGAGCAGTGAAAGGATCCAAATCATGTTGAGATGCCCATATCAAAAAACATTTCCACTTACTGGAGTAAACTTTTCTAGTGGACGATTTGTGAGCTGCTACCAAAATCTTCTTAACCAGAGAAGACAGCCCAGGAAGTCCTACCTATCACTGGAACTGGAGCAGTCAAGTTGTAAGCTTCAGACTGAGTAGATCTGGGTGTGGGATCCCTGAGGGATGCGAGATCAGATCTGGAACCGGATCTAATGTCCAAGGAGGACACACTACATGAGACCACAAAGAGCAGAACCATACCTGGCGAGTCACTAAGCTCCCCAGCCATTGAGCTTTCTGAATGAATTTCGGGATCAGGGGAAGTGGAGGATAAGCATATAGAAGACTGGAGAGCCAAGCATGAACCACAGCGTCTCTGAAGGACTCCTCTAAGGGGGTTCAGAGTGAAATACTCGCTGCAATTCACGTTAGAAGGAGTGGAAAGGAGATCTCAGTAAGTCTGACCCCACTTTAGGAAGATCTATTCCGCTACTAAAGGATTCAGAGACCACTCATAAGGCATCAGAATAGATCTGCTGAGCCTGTCTGCCAGAATGTGCGTTGCCAACAGAAAATGGCCAGTGGAGATCGCCCATTCCCACAATCTCATGGCTTCATAACAAAGGGGATAAGACCTGGTTCCCCCGTTTGTTGATGTACCAGACTACAGACATGTTGTCTGCCTGGATAGCAATCGTCCCTAGGGAAAGATGGGCATGAAGAGCTTGCAATGCCAGCAGCATCATCCTCATCTACAGGACGTTGGTATGCAGTTTGGTCTCCAGGGAAGACCATGTGACTTGCCTGTCCTTCCCATGCAATGCCCCCACCACCTGTGTGGGGAGGCATCTGTGGTCACCATCGTCATCTGGGCGGGAAGGATAAAAGGATGACCCAGAAGAAGATCTGGGGATTGAAGCTACTACAGAAGCGAATCCCTGTAGGCTTGAGACAAACTAACTGGATGGGATAACGGTAGATCTAGTAAGGACCATTGGACTGCTAGGGTCCATTGGAGAACCCTCATATGCAGATGAGCCATGAGGGTGACCGTGGCCGCCATGGACCCCAACGCCCGAAGAACTGATTCTGCAGGGGGATACTGGGTCTGAACAATGTACAGTACATGATGTGTGAGGGACTGAAGTCTGTTCACCGTCAGAAAAACCTTTCTCTGAATGGTGTTTAACCAAGCTCCAATAAAGTCTAAACCCGAACCGGATCCAATAGGGACTTATTGAGATTTATGGTTATGCGCAACTGATGGGCAGTTTGGAAAAGGAGATCCTTGGCTTGGTAGAGGTGGTGGTGATGATTCCAAAGGGTAGTGCTTGGAATTGGTAATAACTGGCCCCCAGCTGGAAGCTGAGGAACCTCTGAAAACACCTGTCCATTTTGATGTGCTACGAAGCATCCTGGAGGTCCACTGAGCACATCTAGTCATTTTTCTGCAGGAAGGGCAGTATTGATTGGTGAGTGACCATCCTTAGCCTTGGCAACTGACAGGTTTAGGATTGAAAGATCCACGATGGGTCTTAAGTCCCCCATCTTCTTTGGCACTAAAAGAACCTGGAATAGATGCCTGATCCAGACTGGTCTGGTGGGACAGGCTGGATGACTCATTTTTCGAGCAGCTTGGAAATTTCCAGTGCTGCTTCCTCCCTTTGCATAGGTGGAACATCTGGGAGGTGTTTGGGCAGGATTGGCCTTTGAATTTAAGGGATCAAGTATCCTCTGGATATGACTTGCAACACCCAACGATCATCTGTAATTGACTGCCAGGTTGCTGGGTGTAGCGAGAGATGTCCCCTGACTGCCTCCAGAGATGAGGAGTCGAACAACCTTTCAGGGCTGCTGCATGGGTCTGTCTGGGTAGGAACCCCAAGAACCCTGGTTCCTCGGACCCCCTCTGCCATGAGGACAGCATCTATCATATCCCCCTCTGCTGCTGGGGAAGGGGGAGTCCTCAGCGTCATGGGAGTAGCCCTGAGACTTCAGGAACCACATCTTCTTCGCCCCTCTCTGATTCCGGGAAAAGGATCGTTGAGGGCTTGAGAAGCGGATCCTGATGGCAGACAAGGTCTTCCTGTCTTTCTTGCTCTGGACCAATGCATCTCGCACTGTCTTTCCAAAAAGAGTGGAACCATCATACAGAGTTTTTGTAAAATGTGTCTTAAAGAGCTACAAGAATGCACAAAGCCAGAGCCAAGCGTGACGCCTGATGGCAATGCCTGTACGGGATGCTCTAGAGGTGCCTTCAGTAGCTTGGGACAGGAGCCAGACAGAGGTG
Source organism: Protopterus annectens (assembly GCF_019279795.1). Lineage (NCBI taxonomy): Eukaryota > Metazoa > Chordata > Ceratodontiformes > Protopteridae > Protopterus > Protopterus annectens. Next base: position 878,185,513 of record NC_056748.1, on the reverse strand, counting down.
TTAGAAATGGAAGTGAGGGTGGCCATATGGGAAGAGAACACCTTCTTCTCCGCCACCGACATGGACCCTGGGGCAGATTCCATGACCTACTTGAACAGGTCACACTGAAGTCTGACCATGTGCCATGTAGTTCAGCTCACATACCGCAAACGTGGCTGAAACGTAAACCTGCTTCCCAAAATGGTCCATGGCCAGGGACTCCCGGTCCGTTGGATGTAGTGCTCTCCTGAGTGAGCTCTTTCTTGGTGGCTGCCGCCACCACCATGGCATCAATCGAGGACCCCTTAGACCAATGTTGCTTGTCTGATGGTGCACTTAAAATCCTACCAGGGTGCTTGGGGATGGGCTCCACCGTGTCGGACTCCTTCCATGCCCGAGATGTAACCAAATCCACAAGTGGATCCATGGGAGTGGACACCCAGGAGGTAGAGGGTCCTACACCAAATGCCTCCAGAAACACTGACTCATCAGGGTGTGGTTTTTGAGCAGACCACCCCTAATGTTAGCAAAGGATTTCCATGATGTTTACAAAGTAAACATCCTCTGGAGGTGACTGAAGGGAACCCTACCCATCCTCTAACTCTGTTGTCCTCTATGAGGGACTTCAGCGCGCGTTTCTGAGGAAGCTCCTCGGGGGGGGGGGTCTCTGGGGAGGACTTGGAAACTTCTGGCTGTTCCCGTGGAGGAACTCCCTGGGGAAGAGAGACATCAGGCTGTCCCCTGAAGGCGTAGGATGGTGGAATCCAGACCAGAAAGAGAAGGAGCCAGGACAGACTCTGAGGATGACAGCATCAAGGGTCTCGATGGGACCGAGGGGACCCTCTTCACCATGTCAAAACCAGTAGGAGAATGAATCCCGGAAGCTGGGACAAAGACCAGATCCATAACTCTCTGTGTTAACGAGGGAGCTGGACCCAAGCCTCCAGGCGCTGACACTCTGAGTGGAAGGGCCGACTCCAAAACCCCTGAAGCGACACTACCTCCTCAGATCCGTCTCCAAGCTAGTCAGATCTGAACCACTCAGGGCAATGGTTGGCATCAAGGTACCATTGGCACCAACCCCTCGACGCCGAGGGCCACGGACACAAGGACTCCGAAAGCAAGGGTTGGATCGGAGAAGGAGTAATGGGCAAAAAGGTGGACTGTATGCTTCCAGCTCAGGAGTGGGAAAAAGGGCAGGCAAGACTCCCATCTGGATGAATTTCTGCAACATCCTGCCCACCTCAGCTTCGGAGAGGCTGAGGGTGGACTGGGAGGAGGAAGTCATGGAAACTGGCCTGCAGAGGTGCCAGAGAAAGGATGATAAAGGGGATTGGCCCAATTGGCCCTGAGAAACCTCCCGCTCCAAGGAAAAGCAGGGAGAATGGAGGAGAAGGGAGCCGAGGCTGGCAGCCAGGCAAGACTTAGCCAGAGGCTCTGCCGAGGAAGAGTGGTCAGGGGACCGCTTCCTGGGCCTATCCCGATCTTTGTGTTTGTGCTTCTCCTTGTCCATGCCCCTCTTAGTGGGAGGTTGAGTCTCAGAGGCTGGGGCGGAGGAAGCAGTGGCAGAAGTAGAAGTTAAAGCAGGGGCTACCGAGGAAGGAGGCCCCTGAGGATCAACTTGTTCCTCCTGTCAATCAATGTGTGGGGGTTGAATCCCGTGCAGATCAAACAGGAGGTGTCTAGGTGGGGGACCCCCTAGACAAATCATGCACAGAGTGTGGCCATCAGAAAGGGGAAGCTTCTGGCCACACCCTGTGCATTTTCGAAACCCTGGCAAGCGTACGCGTGCACACACACACACACACACACACACACACACACACACACACACACACACACACACACAGAGAAAGTTACGAGAAGAGAGGAAAGAAAGGGAAAAGAGAGGGGCCCCCTTTTTTTTTAAAGGTTTAGAAGACCAACGCCTGAGTGCAAGAGTAGGGATAGAACTAAGAGTAAAAGGAGACTACAAAAGCCTAAACAAGCCACAGAGAGTTGCTGGAGCAATGGACCATGATGCTAGCTAGATGCACGGCAAACGAGATCTGAGGGGAGGAGGGAAATGGGCATTATGGGTAGGGGAGGAGCGTTGAGCTCATATCAGATGCTGGAAAATGCAGCTGAGACAGATCATTACCAGATCCTTAATCCCACAAGTTGAAGATCAAATGAAAACAACAACTTCATATCTAGTGTTAGAGTGAGCTATGGGAATGCCCACTGCACATACACATTGATAATGGATTTAATCAGACTGTCTTTGACTTCAGGATCAAGGTCTGCTAGATTCTCCTTTGCCTGATACAGGTGAGATATGGATTTGAGGAATGTAAGCCACAATCCATCCATCCACAATTCCTCTTTCCTACTTCTGCATATGGGGTCAGGGTGTCACTTTAGCAGTGACAATCATCTAGAGCCAAGGTTTGTACTTCCAGGTGGCTAGCCTTGCTACGGTAGCCCATCCCCACCACACACACACACACACACACACACACACACACACACACACACACACACACACACACACACACACACACACACACACACACACACACACCTATAGCCAATTTAGAGTGCTCAGTCTACCTAATGCATGCTTTTGGTATATGGGAGGAAACCAGAGGAAACAGAGGAAGGACATTCAGACTTTGCCCAGCCGAGAATCGAACAAGGGAACCTCTTGCTGTGAGGAAGTGACAATATCCGCTGCGCCACTGTGCCACCAAAATGTGATAAGGTAAACATCCTCTTGCCAGTCTAACCCAGTCACATGCTACACATGATGTGGTTAAGATGAATAGGTACTTACTCTGTTTGGATCCTGTGCTACACTAAACGGATTACAGTGTGCCTCAGTGTCACTCCACATCACTGAGGTCTTGTACCTTCTTATGAGCAGAGAAAGCAGAACCCACTTGCATCCAGGCTACATAAACAGCATCTCAGTGGTCAGATTCTGTGGGAAAAATGAACCAAGGGTCTCCATCCTTTTTATACAATGACTGACACATTTCCAATAAGAAGGCAGAGGAGTTATAGCCATGACAATAAGGAATGCATCAGCCTGAGACTATACCCAAAGAAGGGATCATCCAAAAGTGGAAGGTAATGATGAAGGCCAACTTCATGCTACTGAAGTCAGAAGTGACAAACTTCACAACATCCACGCAGACGGGATCTGGAAGTTCGACCGCAGAATCCTACACTAAGGCACTGTACGAGCACATCCACTCATGCATGAATCGTGCCATCCCAAACAGAATGGAGATGCTCTTCTCCAAAAAAAAGGAAGCCAATCTGGTGGTCCCCTGCTATAAACAAACTATACAACAGAAGGAAGAAACTGTTGCAGAAAAGAAGAAAATCCCAGGATGCAAAAAACTCCCTCACCACCCTCAGTAAGAAGCTGAGATCAAGTAACAAGTAGTAGCACAACGTTGCGAGTCCACAGATATCTGTGGACTCGCAATGTTGTGCTACTACTTGTTACTTGGTTATATTTTAGCACTTCAACACCATTTGGTTGGAAGAAGCTGAGATCCCTCATAAAATCCTCAAAAGCTAGCTACGAAAATAAAACTGCCAAAGATTCCAAAGACAACCACAAGGCATTCTATAGTTAAGTCAACAATCTAAATGGCAATGCTCAGATCTGCTCTGAGCTACAACAGAATGGCATTAAATATACTGATCCCAAGGATATTGCCAATATCCTGGCAGATCGATTTAGTGCCAATTACACCCCCCTCTCACCACCTAAAGGGCCTATCTCAATACTAACAGATTGCCAAAGTCCAATAATCACGGCCACACAGGTAGAAACCACACTCTCCAAAGCTAAGAATACAGCATCCATGGGACCAGATGACATCCCAGGCTGTGTACTACATGAACTACAAAATGAACTGGCACCTCACCTAACTGTCATGTTTAATCATAGCCTCACCTCAGGCTTCGTGCCCACAGAGTGGCACACAGCTACAGTTATCCCGCTCCACAAGGGAGAATCTGCTTTGAATCCTGGGAACTACCGTCCCATCAGTCTGACAAGGCTGATCTACAAGGGCATGGAACGCATTATCATGGAACTTATAAACAAAGACACTGGCAACCTTCAAACACTGGACCCCACCCAGTTTGAGTTTGTGAAGGGCCGGTCTTGTCTCCTGAATCTGATTGACTTCTTCGAATCAGTCTCCAGAGCTGTAGACGAGGGTAAGGCGGTCCCACACAACCTATCTGGACCTCGCCAAGGCCTTCGACACCATCCCCCACTCTGGAATAACAGATAAACTTACTAAGCTGGGCATAAATCCCTATGTCACTCGATGGGTTGCCAACTGGCTTACTGACAGAACCCAGAATGTAAAGGTAGCCGACTCCAAATCCAGTTCCAGACAAGTGATAAGTGGAGTACCTCAGGGTTCAGTCCTGTGACCACTCTTGCTTGGCATCTACTTTTCTGAAGTACAGGCCAACACTAAGGGACTCTGGCTAACAAAGTTTGCAGATGACTGCAAACTGGAAGCCATTACTGAATCCCCAAATGATGTGGATACTCTACAAAAGGGCCTTACAGAAACAGATGCCTGGTGCCAGAGCCATGGGCTCAAGCTTAATGCCAAGAAATGTATAGTTATCCCCTTTGGAAAAAAACATGTACACATGAATTACCACATAGGTGGCAGGACACTAAACATTGAAAGTGTGATGAGAGACTTAGGGACACAGGTGGACAGTGGTCTCACTTTCGATAACCACATCGCCACAACAGTCAGGAAATCCTTCTATGTGGCACACCTCATCACTAAGGGCTTTTCACCCAGAAAAAAGGAGGTCATTGTCCCACTGTACTCATCCCTCATTAGACCCATTATAGAGTATAATGCCTCATTTGGTATGTACCTCACAAGACATCTGCAACAGCTGGAGAGGCCACAGAAATACCTCACTAAAAGAATCACAGGCCTAAAACAGATGCCATATGCTGACCGTCTAAAAAAAACTATACTCTGTGGCATATCGTCTACTCAGAGGCAATCTCTGCTTAACATACAAGGCCATGTCAAACCCTGAGCTGTTGGACATGCTCCACTTAAAGAAATCCCAATCCCTCAGAGCCGCACGCTCCAGGGATCTAAATCTTATCATCACAATGAACAAAACATGCTGGAAGGATAGGTTCCTGACCCAGAGACTCCCCATACTCTGGAATAGACTGCCCATACATGTTAAGCAGAGCGCCTCATTGGCCCTCTTCAAAAGGAACCTTGATGATTGGATGGGGGATAGGAAATTCACCCCGGGGATCATGTCAGTCACCCTGCTAGACAGGGGCCCAGAGAAGTAAATATTGTGGGAAGAAATATCCAGGGAATTGTTATGGCTAGGCTTGCATAGGCCTTAGGGCCGATAGCCTAGTACCAACCTATGAACCTATGAGGTCTCATCATCCTTACCAGTCTCTTGATATATTGACTTACAGCTCCCCAATCTCTTTCACAGTGCAGTGAGTATGAGAGAGAGAGAGAATCTCCATTAGTTCTGACTCCAAAGTGAGGCAGCCTACAGCCACCTGAGTATATGGGGTTATGTGTAAAGTGAACGAATACCAAGGATCAGTGTCACCTAGGAAGTCACTCAACAGAGGCAGCATTAGGTACAGGCAGGCCTGCAATGGAAAAGATACTGGGATCACCCTACGCTCCCTGTGGGTGTATTCCAATACCCATGAAACCAGGTCCCACAAGATATGAAAAACCTCCAGAACATTCAACATCCAAGACTACCCCATCAGCACATCAGAAACAAGACGAAGCAGTGTAACATCTTCAACTGAAACCATCATGTCCTACAGGGCTCAGTGGGAGGCCTGGAGAGAAGACTCTTCTATCCCAAGTGATGATGCCAAACCACTGGTTTCAGTATCACATACAGTTTAATCTACTTCTGCAACAGAAGATTGTTCATCTGCTAAGACACTATTTGTAGGTTATTAAACTGCCATAAAATAGCAATTTTTTTTACTTTTAGTTTTTAGGCTGGATGAGTTGAAAGGTGGTATTAAAGAGAAGAGAAGGATTTACATTTAATGAGTTAGAATACAAAGAATATTATTGGCAAGCTATTTTAAATCCATCAGTTTTTCCAGATATGAACAAATCCATTAATTCTAAAGCTCTTTTACAAAAGAAGCCTTTATGATGTAACAAATATTTTTGTTTTTAAATCACATGATCTGTTCACATGATGTATTTTTCACTACATAACTGGTTTTACACAGAGAATTAACCGGTCTGATAAAGTTAGCAGCATCATAAAAGAGTTTACTTCTTCTTTGTGTTCTAAATAAATCTGTTCATGGAGCTTAGCAGGGACTGTAAGCATAACGACGAACTGCAAGTGCACAGTTAAAATAACAGAAGAAATGAAAGTGTGCAAGATAAAATGTGACACAAATAAAAAAGCAAAAATAAAGTCCAAATAAACTACACAAATAATGTTGATGAGAAACAGAGCGACGAGATGCACAAGAATTATGGCAGCATTGAAATTCAAATCTTGGGTATTACATGGGTCTATAATCAGAAAAAGAAGTAGACATGTTCTGCATTTAATCAATTTATTTATTTATTTTGCCCTTGTGCCTTCTGAACATCAAGCCTCTCCCTGGTCAGACATGCACTATTGGAGGGGAGTTTGTCATCCAGGCAGCCATTAGGGTACTTTGTGCACTCACTAGTAACACAATGAGATATTTTTATATTAATATGGCCTAACTTAACCCTGCCTCACACACATACCTCTTGCATGCTCCATCAAATGTGCTGAAGGGTGCTACCATCAACTGTTTCTGTCTCCACACCCATGCCTTCCCTGCACCAGGTACATGTATCGTGATAGATCTCTGTTCTGCAGTAGAGACCCGGTCATGAGAACAGTAGTGTAAGCTGAATGGTAAACATTATTTTTCCCACACCAGAATAGACATGCCCATCCTCCCTGCCTTATCTGTTAAGTGCCCAACTTAACTAATTGGACTTGAGTTGTCTAAGCTGTAGTCATGCCATTTTTACTCTACATTATTGGTTTAGGCACATTTAAACATTTTTGGTGTAGAAAAAATAACTTTCCAAAGATGTATCTAAGAAAAGATAAGTGGATTCAAATGAATATGTATGATGACATACATAAATGTGGAAAGCTGTTTGCAGACACTGTTAACACGTGCACACACACACACAAGTTGCAAAAGTGGAGTCTGAGCATGTATTAGAAATGGTGATAGATATGTCCAAAACAAAACTGACAATGAATGCTTAAAATAAGTAAGCAACATGCTGAATTTAAACTAGATACAGGTGGAAATCTTATAAGAAGATAATTTTAAATCACTGGGTCTAGAACACAAAGAAGAGAGAACAGTCTGTGCACTTGATGAAATACCAGATGGAAGTCTAAGGAATCTCCTAATGAAATATTAAATGTACACAGTTTAGAGATTTTTCATGTATATTCAGAGTCAAAAGCTGCTGATGTGATGATAAAAAATAAGTACAAAATTGCATTTCTGAATCACATAACTTACAGAAGTAAATTTACCTAATATTCTGTGTCATTTAGAGATGCTAAGAAAGGAAAAACAAACTCATACAGGGAAAGCGAAGAAATAACATGGTCCTATACACATTCAAGACCAGTAACAAAGTCAGCATGAATAAAGTGCAAGGCAACAAATCTAGCAGAATTATTTACATGCTTAGGAAATTTACCAGAAGAATATATATACTAGCAATCCTGATGCACTGCTGATAAGATAAGCTCTAAAGAAAGTATGAGCAGCACTGACCAGGGTCACAAAGAAAAAATTACAGTTAACAGAATGGTTGAATAGCATAGTTTCCTGCTATACAGCAAGATAAGATCTGCATTTGTTGTGAACCACAAAATCTGAATAAATTAAGACAGAATTCCTCAATGTTTAACAATTAAGTGGTCTTACAGTTCCAGTGCTAATGTTTTTCAGTCCTACATGCACACCCAGGATTGTAGCAGGCAAAGACAGATGAAAAAACACTAAACTATGTACATTTAATACATCATTAGGAAGCTTCAGATTCCTTAGCTATTTCATACACACTAAAGGCATTTCAAACAGCTGTTTCACAGGTAAATGAAGGCTTAAAGCATACCTTTTAACCTCCTAATGTAAAGCTTCTATACAAGGCCAAAAATAATGGTGAGGGGACAAAGGCCTAAAATAAAGGACAGATTTTAACTATTGTTCTCGTGAACTTAAAAAAGTAGCTTGAATAAAACGTTTTGCATTAGTATACATTTTCTGAAGGATAGGAAGTCTGAAACTGAAATATGCCTCATTATTTAATGACTTTAATCCTCAATGATTTGCCAAAAAACACAATTTTATGCAGAACAGACCAAAAATATGAAGCAAACATTTGGACATTCTGCAAAATTCTGGACAGCTGAGAGATGCTTGGAAGGTGAAGTAAACATAATTAGTGGTCTATTAAATTGAGCTGACACACAAGTACATCATGGCAAGAGAATGATACAGCTATTAAACAGATTAAGACAGCATCAACTTAAGGCGAGACTAAATGAGACACCTTTCTGAAATACAAGTATCACCTAATATCAGAGGGACTAAAGCTTCACAAAGAAAGTCCAAGCAACAGTGTGAATGCCAAATCCAGAAAATAAGCAGACATTACAGAGATGTACAGGAATAATGCAATACCTTGGAAAAACTGTACTTCATCTGTATGAAATACTTATGCTCCTAAGAAAGTTGTTAAAGAAAATGTAGACAGAAAAGGAACTACAAACAAAAAAAGTGCTTTGCAGTACTTGTGACGCAAGTTCCAGAAGGACTCCCATTAACATACAATGATGTCAGCAAGTCTGTTGCGTTGCAAGTAGATGTTATTTGGAAGTCAGAATGGTATAATGGCTAGGATCCTGCAAACAAAACGACCAATTGCCTATGGCCAAGAATATTTACTGATGTACACAAGATATACCCATCTAGAAATGGAATTAGTTAGTAATACGATATGGAGGTACACATCTCCATTAACAAACAAGAATGATGTTAACCTAAGAATGATGAAAAACAAACTAAAAAAATCATCCAACAGGCTGGATCGTAAAAAATGAGGCCATTTATTTAGTGCTTTCATCAGAGGATAAAAGCACTAAAACTCAGCTTATTTTCTACAGCCTGGCCTATTGGATGCATTTTTAACTCCATTAGTATACTGATGTTAAAGAAGTTCAGGAGGAAGCAGACCATAAAGCCCTTTCAAAGTTATTTCAGAAAGTATCTGAACAGCTTGTATTCTGCAAGAGATGTTACTTAATCTATAGTAACATGACATGAAAATTAAATACATAACGGACTAGGAATTACAAATGGCAGAAATACTGAGTACAGCAAATTTAGCAAAGCAGTATGAAGAGCTGCAGGAAGGAGAAGAACTAAAGATTCTTTGGTTAATTCTAAAGGAACCAGTGAGGAATGAAAAAGTAAAATAGTTCCTAAGGTGTACAGACATTGAATTAGAAGTGTAGGTGAAGAAAGAAGGTGCAGTGACAGTCTGTTCTCTGCAAACTCAGTCCTTTTTTCTATATCCTTTTTCCCTTCTTGCCTGCTGACCATCAGGCCTACATCTACTGGTCTTCAACTCATTCATTCCTCTGCCACTGTGGAGTCCATAGTATGAAATGACAGCTGACCAAGGGCCATCATACAGGCAAACCAAGGAGGTAGTTTATGCAGTCACTGGCTTCCTGGCAATAATGGCATTTCTATGTGAGGATAAAAACAACTCCCCCACCTGGTGGCTGATGTGAGAAATATGTCATCAAAAGGACTCTTGTGCCCTCCTCGTGATTGTGTGTTTGTGTTTGTGTTTGTGTGTGTGTGTGTGTGTGTGTGTGTGTGTGTGTGTGTGTGTGTGTGTGTGTGTGCGTGTGTGCGTGTGTGTGTGTGTGCACATCCACCTACATGCAAATGAAGGCTACCATCACCAATTTGAAATACCAAGCCCGTGTCACCAAACCTTGCCATATTTTTCAGTGCCTCCACTTGCATGATGACAAACAGCCACTCAGAATCATCCCTCCCTCCCCTGAGGAAAGGTGAGCCAACATCAGCTGATTAATAACAGCCTTCCCTGCCCAACTCGCTATTACAGCTCGATTCTGTTGGGAAGTAAAGGGAAGTAAAGCAGGGTTTTATCCCTCATCAGTCTTATTTTTGTTTCAGGGAAGAAATACCTTGTGCCCATGGATTAATATTCAAAGCTGACAAAAATATCAGTTTCTGATCAACTGAGAAGGCAAATGCTTGAGAGGATACACATACCATATCTGCAAATATTCAAGTGCAAAGAAAATATCAGTTTCTGATCAACTGAGAAGGCAAATGCTTGAGAGGATACACATACCATATCTGCAAATATTCAAGTGCAAAGAAACAGCAAGAAATAAAAAGTACTGGCAAAGAAAGATGGATGATTAATATAAAACAAGTACTGCAAAACTATATCATACGCAAATGACATTAAAACAAAAATCCAAAGGAAGGAAGGATATAGTACTCACAATAAGGTTATCTACGGAGTCAAGCACACACAGATTTGTTTCTGTTTAAAAAAACTATGCATCTTATATGTGTCTATTACTATCTGAAATACCCTTAAGTAATTAGACTTGACAGACAAAAGTGGAGTGCCATTAAACAATTAAAATGTACTTTACTTGAAATGGGGTACATGTTATCATATTTGACAACAGTCTGCAATGCAAAAGTCAGAAATTCAGAAAATCTGTGCATGACTGTGAACTCAGATGCATAACCTCCAGTCCATACTATCTGCAGTCTAAACGACAATTGGAGAGAACAATCTCAGCATTAAAGTACCATATAAGAATTAGCTGTGGCAACAGCTATGAGGACTACGGTCTCTGAACTCAGGAAGACTACTGCACGGTCTCACTTTCTCTAGCGCAAATGTTACAGCTGATGGTTTAAAATCAAACTGTCTACATTAGCAAATTACTGATGCCTGAATATTAATACAAAATAAAGGAAATGCTGTAGAAACATCAGCTCAGGCAACAAATATTATGAGGGAAATTCCAGGACACTACAGAGTCGAAAGTAGGAGATAAAGGTGCTATGTTTACTTGTGTGGAAGACAGAAAACTATTTAGGAGGAATCAATGACATCTGTATCAAACACAGTGAAGTTAAAGGAGGAAACTCAACCAGAGTTGATAGACAAGGATGACATTTAGCCAGGACTGCAAAAACAACCTACTCTAGATGCCTTTCTGAAAAAAAATGCTAGAACTGCATCTACTAGGAAAATCTGACAATCAGAGTGAAAAGTCTCACCAAATGTTCTCGATCTGGAAACAAACACAGATGGACATCTGGAGAGTGGATCATGACTCTACAGAATGAAAATTGCACTTACTGATGTTTACAAATAAATACTGCCTGATGTAAAAAAACATATTGGCTTACTGTAAAGTTAAGGATAATATAAGCATTCAATTTAATTTAAAGAAGGCATAATACTTTGCTGAATGTATATAAATTAGGTACACCTTACAACTACAAAAATGGGGGGTTAATAATAATGAGTATGTGTATGCATGAACTTCCGAGATGGCTGCACAATGACCAGCAGCTTAATTAGAGATCATCCGGTGTGAAAAAAGAAAATGTGAAATAAACTAGTAAAAGCTTAAAATCTGAATAAAATTTAGTCTTACTGGCTATTAATTACACTGCCTGGATACAAGCAAAAAATCTGGAGGACATAAAATCAATTAGAAAACATGAAAAACAAAAACTCTGGCTGAGAAGAATCTTGGAGCTATTCGGTAAAAAGCAGTTCAAGTTTCAGCTTTGGTACAGGGAATGGCTTCAAGTTCTTTAGAGCAAAAAACAAATCAAATGTAATGCTCGAAGTGAAACACTCAATGAATATGCAAAGTAACAAAAGCCTGGGAATAATAGAATTTTAACTAGCTATTCAGGTTAAATGATAAAAATGCAAAGATCAGAGATAAAGGTAGACTGAGCATCAGATTCCTCATGAAGGTTGATTTCAAAAAAACAGAGTTGGAAGACAGAACACAGAGAGAAACTGGAAGGAAAAGATTGCATTAACTTTAAGAAGACTCAAATAAGGGATTGGACTGGTGTTGCACAGCATTTATTAAATGAGAGGGCACATTGTGGGCATGCTAGAAATCTGGCCATAAGAAAGCAGCCAAGACCTACAATGGTAAAGATGCAATCATACCATTAGGAGTTACTCGTGACAAAATTGTAGCAGGAGGAAATAAAAAAATTAGAGACAGCAGAGTGTTTGCAGAAAGTGATTACTCACTGGACACCAGCAGAAGATAAGCCAAGTTTATTCCAGCAATCAGGGAATGTCAAGAGGGAGGTGTGATATTTAAGCTCCTTTTTCCTGGAGGATCAAATACATTTCTGATGCATGGCAGGCTGAGGAGGAAACAATGTTTACTGAACAAAGTCTATGCCAACAAGCAGAACTAACTCTGCATCCCATTCTTCTGATAATAAGTCTACAGACAGACTGTCAGTGAAACCTTTTCCATTGTTCAGAATGGAAATGCATGCTAGAAATAAAGCACAGGAGACAGAAGTGCCTTGGACTTGAACCACAGATTGTTGTTGGGAAACAGAGATGATCAAAAATATTGTGGAATTAGTGAATAAACTGAAGATTGTAAAACATCAGTCTCACTGGATATTGGAATAGACATGGGTAATGTGGATTTAAGAAGTAACACTGGAATTTACTTGACTGTATTAAACTGGTGGGTGAGATGTAAACCATATACCTCACTTCATGCCAATGATTAGGACACTGAAGGAACTAAAGAACTAACCAAGTAAAATAGCTTTATAATTATTAATATTTATATATGCATTTTATGATGTGAACTGCATTTTACATGTTATATAGTTTTGTATAGTTGGCAGTCAGGAGTAATTTAAATGTGAGGTGGGGAACATCATCTTAGTGACTACTGTACATGTCAAAGATATTAAAGTTAAGAAAGTACTTTTAGTTGTAAAGCATCCACACTTTATACTACAACAAGGTAGGAAAGGCTGGAAATAAGTAAGTTGAAGTTAATATAATTTTGTGATCTTGGGGTGCTAAAGTGGAAGAGATATAAAAGTGTACTGACTATATGATATGCGGAATTAAGATAATAATCTCACTAGTTTTTACAAAGGTGGACATCTAAGTTAATGTCCTTGGTTTAAGCTATAGACATTTTTCAAAACAAAAAGGCTTGAAAAATAAAATAAAATGATGAAAGACATAGATATGATGGTCATTACTGCATTTGCAAAATCATTAGCTACCTTTTCCATTAGCAAAGGCTTTCAGTGAGAGACAAAGTCTACAGGTGGAAGCAATTAAGGACAAGAAATCTAAAAAGTGCATTTAGAGTGAAATTTTCAGATACGTTCATGCATTTGTCAAGTTACTGGCTGCTTTTACTTGGAGACAACAATGCTGCAGCTTCACAAGAGAAGTCTTACCACCGTTTGCTATGTGAAATGAACAAGCTACATTGTAATTAATATTTAAAGGTACTTTAGTAAGCAGTTCAGTGACAGAAAAATTAAGTTATACAGGTTAAGTAGTTGCCTCACTAACAGCCTCAGTAGTTTAATGCATTTAATCCAACAGTGCACAATTTAGTTTATTTAAATATAGTACTTTTTCTTAGATCTGAAAGTTAATGTTCACTGAGAGCATGCATGCTGCTTTTCATAGATGGGAGGGAAAACGAGATAAGAAAAGAATAGACGACAATTAGTAAAAGTGGGAAAAATAGGCACTAACATGCACTTCAGTACGAGTAGCCTTAATTTTAGAATAGGTAGTGGGTGAAGCTGTCAATTTGGGGCAATTAATCCTATCTGGAAGTGGAGTAAACTTCATGTTTTAAAAAGTACATAGTTTTGTTACTTGGTAAGTTAAAAAGGATAACAGTTCTGAAAAACTAAGCAGTCTTTTGCCTGAGTGTTTTGATTAAAGCAAAAAATTTTGAAAATGTGACAAACGCAAAATGAGATGCAAAGAACCAACTATACAAGAAATCAGCCTCCCGATTATTATTGAGGGCATGTAAGCTAAAATTTGGAAATATAGATTCTATCAATAATGGCTATTCTGTCCATGTTATCATGGAATGTAACATGGAACAGAATAGCCTTACATTTACAGACAAAAATCAAAGAGTAATGAATTAAAGTAGTAAAAGGTGCAAACAGCAATGGTAAACAGTCAGCAGAATATCAGGGAAAAATGAAAAGGGGATTAGTAATACTGGTTGCCTCTTATAGTGATGTAACAGGGAAAAAGACAAGAATGGTAGATTTGTAGCAGTAAATGGTCATTGGCGGTCAAGAGGTGCCAGAAGATGCTGAAGGCTTGGGAGGTGGGTGGAGGTCCAGAATGGTATGTAGTGACCTGAAAGCAGCATTTTTTACTTTTTTCTTCTACTGTTAATTGTGATAAAAGATGTACACACACTAATTTAAAAGCCAGCATTTGCACTTGTTTCCCCCCTTTCCTGTAACCAGTCTAGTCCAGATAGAGATTTGCTGTATCCAGGACTGTTTATAAGCTTCTGAGCCCCTCAAGCCTTTCTGTGTTGGAGGGAAGCCTTATAGCTTATCAGTGGGAGTGGTAAGCACTAAGTAGCCTATCTACCACAACAGGAGTGGTTTCCGGCCCAGAAAAAAGAAGTTATGAACTCCCCATAATGTTCCATGTGAGTTGTTCCATCTCGCCTTCATTCTTCACTGATGGGTTTGGAGCCGATCCTCGGCTCTGACACGGCCGACTAGCAAGCTCAAAGTTCTCCAGTAGCTCCAGACCCCACCCCTTACTCCACAATGCACTGCTGGAATTAAAAAAAGAAAAGTGGTAACACCCACCAGGGCAGAATCGAATAAAAAACTTTTGGTACCACAAAGTCCAGCAGCCAAACCACGAAGGTGACACACAGCAGGATTTATTTAGAACAGGCAAAAGGTTGCAAATAAAATACAGACTGACTAAGCACTATAGAATGCTTTCGCCAAACATTTAGGCATCTTCAGAGTCGTAACACAAACAGACATCTCTCAACATTTTAAATACCCTACTTCACATTACAATTGGTTGAAGCAAACCCCTCCCACTCAAAAATACATTTTTTATGTAAGACAATCCATAATTGAATAAAAAACATTGTTTTATACAACTATTTCTTTGTTTAAAAACTCCTCGATACTTAAATTTTATTTTAATATGGAATGTGGAAGAAGGCTCGGTAGCGTTCAAAGAACTTGTGAACTTGTTTAACCAAACAGGTTTGGATATGCTGGACATTATTATAAAAAACAACGATATTAAACTGAATGAAATTAAGGGTGAAATTAAGCAGTTGTATGTGAGTATTACCACGGATTTACTGTTTGAGCAATACAAAAGTAATTTTGACAGGGTAATTAGAAGTACTGAAATGTTTGTTTTAAAAAGCTCTGAAACCAAGGAAAGGAAATTTAAAAGGGACAGTTTAGATTATAAATACAAATGTGCATACCCGCCTGGGACTAAATACAGGGGATTTGAGTTTAATTATGGGAAGGAAAGTGAAGTTATAGGTGAAGAAGAAAATAATGGAACTAATGATTTTAATGTTTTTAATGATTTTAATGAAGGGTTGCATAGGTCAAATGATTTTTTAGATATGGAAGACCAGCCTCGAAGATCAGAGAGGCTGCGCAACAGGGGAATAAATCAGGGGGAACATCAAGAAAATTACAACGGAAGAAGCAACAGGAGAGGGAGGTATTAATGAACGAGAATACCTCGGGGGGTGAATATTTTAGAGACAATGAAAAAATGTGTATTGAAAGTTCTGCTGGGAAAAAAGTTTGTGAGTTGGTTAACAATGAAGGGGGTAGTACTAATGTTTGCGTCAATTTGGTTCATGAAGTATGTTGTTTAACGGACGACAATGTTACACTACCCTTGGCAAACATGGAAGTGACAGATTGTTTAGGGAATGAAAACAATTTGGTTGTTCCACATTGTAGTATAGAAGGATTATATGAAAAAAGTATTCATGAAATTGGTACTGTGTTTGAATACTGTGATAACAATGAATTCGTTATCAAAGAAGGTAACAATTTTAAAGTTTATCGTAAAAATGATTATTGTATTTACAATTACACTGACTTAAACATCAACAATGAATACTTTGATTTATTCTCAAAAGGGGTAAAATTTGTGCCAATGTTCAAACCTGACACCGTAAAAACACTGGTGGAAATAAAGATGTTTACTAGGCAGATGCACCTTAAAATGTTTTTTGCAGGGGGGTGGAAAAGTGAAATGATTAATGTGAATAATTCTACCCCAGATAACAACAAACTTAAAAGGAAAAGTGCATTTATGCCCCCATTCCACAAGGATGTGTTATGTTTTGAGAAAATAGTGGAGGCCCACACGAGAGAAATGTTAAAAAATTGCAAGGGGTTAGATGATAATTTAACAAAGAAAGAAAGAGAATTGTTGGACACCCTGAAAAAATCTGGGTTGTATAGATTTATGAAGCCCGACAAGGGAGGGGGCACTGTGATTATGACTAACACAGATTATATCTCTGATATTACAGCATTATTAAATAAGGAAGAGACATATAAAGCTGTGTCAAGAAATGAAATTAACAGGGCTTATA